>NW_027210877.1:0-60000 GCF_029030835.1 Brachyistius frenatus
AGGTGTCCGTTTATTTATGACTTTCTATTGAAATCATGCATCAAAACTTCAATCATTTGGGTTTTGTTTTTTTAAGCTCTTTACTGAATCAGGCTGTTTGGAGTTTACAGGAAAACAAATACAAACAAAATTCAAGATCAAATTTAACATGAAAAAATGTTTCAAAACAACAAACAATCTGTAATTGAAAAATATAACATTGATGTGTTTTGTATGTTTTGTGTTGAAAATTCAAAAAATTATAATTTGCAGTATTTATAAAATAAGTTGTGGGCGTTTCAGAAGTTGTGTTAAAGACTGCGGAGGAGAGTTTGCATACAATCCTCAATAATGTAGTTTAGATATTTTAATAACTTTACAAGTCAACAATATAATCCTGGTATTTTTTTAATGGCTGTTCTGGATTACTCAGCTGAAGTTTGAATGTCTGATTTCAGTCACAACTGAAAAGGTTCCTGCAAATGTTTCACAAGAGCCTGCAAACAAATGTCATACTATATGTATATATGTGTTATATGTATATCGTCCTAAATGTAAAAAACATTTCTGAGGATAGCATGTTGTCCAACAACGTGCCTCCTTACGAGCTCGGATCACAAGTGAGGAGATTCAAACCGTCTTTTCCCCACGAGATCGGATCTCACTTCTCCGCTCTTTATACAAAAAAAGAACCTGAACGTTAGAAAAGCAACGATTCGGGTCAGAGTGATGTCATCAACCATCAGTGATGTCATCAACCATCAGTGGTGTCATCAACCATCAGTGGTGTCATCAACCATCAGTGATGTCATCGTTGGTTTGTGAACGTTATGAATCCTCCAGTTCAGATTCTGTCAGGTTTTTCTTTTACTTAAAAAATAAATGTGTCTGAATAATCACGTTGTGTTTGTTACAGTCGAATATTTATTTTATAAATATTTGTAAAGGAAATATTGACCATTTATTAAAACGTTTACAAGCCCTCTTCTCATGATGACTAAATGATAGACTAGTTTTTAAATGTTTTTATAGCACAATGAAGCATAAATAGTTTTATACCACAATAATAAAACATATATATATTTGTGCAAATGCAACACAAGAGCTTCTTATAATGTCTAATGTTCACTGTTAATATTTTAAAACCAATATACAATATTCAGTCTTGTTAATTTTTTAACCAAAGTATGACTGCTTATTTGTGTCGGTGCAGAAGGACGTAAATAAATAACTTCATACTGGACAGGAAGTCAACAGATCACATGTCAAACTAGCATGTAGCAGCTCGCATTGTTAGTGTTAGCAGTGTGATCAACATCCAAAGGCAGGAAGAATTTAACCAGTGAATCAGAAGAACTAATATAAACCATCAGGGATTTTACACTGTGAACTTTGTTTCACCACTCTGTCAATTTCTGTCAATTTCAATCTGGTAAAAAAAAAGATTTACCCTCTTTTTCATTCAATTAACCTAACCTAACCTAACCTAACCTAACCTAACCTAACCCTAACCCTAACCTAACACTAACCTAACACTAACCTAACTTAACCTAAACCTAATCTAACCTAACCCTAACCTAACTAACCCTAACCTAACACTAACCTAACTTAACCTAACCCTAATCTAACCTAACCCTAACCTAACTAACCCTAACCTAACACTAACCTAACTAACCCTAACACTAACCTAACCTAACCCTAATCCTAACACTAACCTAACCTAACACTAACCTAACTAACCCTAACCCTAACCTAACCTAACCTAACCCTAACCTAACCTAACCCTAACCTAACCTAACCCTAACCTAGCTAACCCTAACCTAACCCTAACCTAACACTAACCTAACACTAACCTAACACTAACCTAACCTAACTAACCCTAACACTAACCCTAACCTAACACTAACCTAACCTAACCTAACCTAACCTAACCTAACCTAACCCTAACCCTAAACCTAACACTAACCTACCCTAACCCTAACCTAATCTAACCTAACCAAACAATTAAACTTTCGCCCCTTTTTATTTGTGTTTCTGTGATACTCAGGAACATCACGGAGAAGATTGAATGAGTTGATAGTTTATCGTGCTGCCTGCGGTGCATCTTTAAAGTTCGACATTAACTTGCAGTCATACTTTGTTAGAAGATCATTTTCAGTGGAAGCAGCTGTCCTTAAGTTATCCTGATCGAGTGTAAACTCTGCACAAAGCTCTTTACTTTAACAAAACAATAATAAGCTTCACCAAAATTACCCACTATATAATTAAATAAACAAAATATTCAAAGGATGATTCTGGTTTATTTCAACCTGGTGTGTTTTTTGTGGTGATGCTGGCGCATCATGTGAACTTTGACTTCGACTTTGGTTGTAGAGATTCAGAGAAGCGTCGTACATCGGGAGCCTGGACTTCCTGCAGTTTCACAAAAAACATTACATGTGCATAAATCCTGTTTTTGTTTTCAAGTCTGACTCAAAGTGAACGCAGACATTAGCCACTTGGAGCGGCCATTTTGCTAACTGCATTAGCGAACCCAATCTCTGCATATTCATTGTTGCACGCCGATTTGTTTGACTTTGACTTCCTGCAAAATGGCTGATTACTGCGAGGACCTTTAAAAAGTTCGTTGAAAGTCTTTTCTGTTTGAGCGTTGGACCCTCGTTTGTCTTGATATACGTTGTTTTATTATAACTGCTCGTTTCCCCGAAGCTCTACAACAGACTCATTAACAAGAAATATGTCAGGTTGAAATAAACCAAAATGATCCTTTAAGATTGGCTAAACTGAAGGTCGTTGGAGTAAAAAATAGCGTAAACTTGCTGCTAGACGGACTTGCGTGTGAATTGTGTTCACCTGTTGGCCGAAGACAACGCGACCGTGGCGTCGACAGCGTTGCTGCTAAGGTAAAGTAACAGTAGAGTACAGAGGAGGGGAAGCGTCCTCGGTGTGGTTGGCAGAGATGGCGTCTGTCCGAGGAGTGGAGTAGATGACGTTATCTGTATCACCACAGGGGGCGCTGTTGAGCAACGCGGCAGTGCTCATCAAGAAATCCACTTCAGAGTAGTGTTCGACCTGGAAGAAATCAGTGAGATTAAAATTCTCTGAAAAGCTGAAATGATTTTTTTTTTGTCAGCAGTCCTGACGTTTCCGATAAGGTTTTTTTTTTTTCTTGCACATGAAGGAACCCGACGACATTGTGCTCAACTTTTTGAGGCTTAATATCTAATAAATGACAGAATGATTTTTCGATGGACCACCAGAAAACTAATATGAAGGAGTGACTATAATGAATGACACCAATATGATGTGGGGAAAAATGATTGACTTTGTATTATATGACAGAAGTTGAATGGGAGTCTCAAGAGCCAGAACCTTTTTGGAGCCGACCTCTAGTGGGACTTGGTGGTATTGCAGATTAAGGCACTTTTGCATTGGTTTCACCTGTCAGACCCAGAAGCTACATTTGCTTTTAAATACAGTCTGTGGTAATTACGAACGTACTCATAGATCTGCGGTTATGTCCAGTAACCTAAAGGAAACACTGCACACGACACCCGATGACGTCTAAAGAGTTTTCTGACCTCAGACCTAAACGTTGTACCACAGGATGACGTACCTTGTTCGGAGGGCAGCTGACGAAGTTGTCGTCGTCGGCGCCATCGGCTGCGTTTGTTTTGGTGAATTTGACGGAGGTGTAAGCGGGAGGTGGACGTCTCCGTCCGTCCTCTCTGATCTCCTCGTACTCCAGGTTGACCTGCAGGAGGACGAGTGTGGTTTGTATCTGTTTGGTTCCACCAACGCTGATGAAGCTCTAAACATCTACACGGACTCACCTCTCTGACGTCAGCGTACTCCGTTTCTACAGGAGGTCCTGAAATACCTGCAGATGAGAAAATAAGGTGGTGAAAAGGCTTCCAGAGACTTTAAGTAGCTTTTTATTTCACCTGAATGCACATCAACACGTAAAGACTCGTGAATGTCGAGAAAAACATTTAGCGTCTGCTCTTTGAAGGTTCAGGTTTGGTTTCAGAGGGAGTGATAGATTTAGTCTGAGGTTTAAGGTAGTTGAGACATTTAGAGAATCCACTCTGTCAATGAGCCCAACGAGACCAGAAGTGTGAACTTGTGTTACGGATGATGTTGGAACATAAGTCTATAAGATAAGTTTATACGAAGTAATTCCCAACAACGTGAATAAATATAGATGATCGGGGTCCGAGCGGTAGAACACAAGAAGAACGTGAAAGTCAACCACATGCAACATTGCTGAAGTTGTCCAAAGTCACTAAAGTTGACATCTTGAAACCAGAAGTGTGTTTGGAGCGCTGATGCAGAAACATTCAAAGATTCAAATAACAAAGGATTTTAAGTTAATTTCAGATAATTGCATAAACGTAAAGTTGATTGTTACAGCGCCACCTTGAGGTCTATTGGTGTCATTGTTTTGTACCCGAGCAGTGGAAGCAATTTGCAACCTACATGCTAAATTTGGGGAGTTTTCACCGTTTGAGTTTTGCTGCACGATCACTTTTACTGGAGACAAATATAAGTATCATAATAATAATAATGCAACAAAGAATAATGGGGGGGGGCTCACCTCTGGGTTTAGTGGCCCTCCTCCTCCTCCTCCTCCAGAAGATCAGCAGAGCCGCTGATAATATGACGAGCATGACGATCAGAATCAGACCAACGTACAGCAGCAAACCTGCAGACGTGTAAACATCAGAACGGCTTCGTGTTGCTCTGACGTTCAGTTAAAAACCTTCAATAGACATAAATCACATCCACATCTACACACATGCATAAACACAGCTGTACAAACACACCTGAACCTGAGGAGGAGGAGGGTGATGAAGGTGTGGAGCCTCCTGAACTGGAGCTTACGCTCTGTGTTGTTGTTGTTGTTGTTGTTGTTGTTGTTGTTGTTGAGGCTGATGGGAGAAACGTTGACGTTGAAAAGGCTGAAGTTGATTTTGGTGTTGAAGTGACTGAAGCTGTGAATATAATCATAAGAATCGTGATAAACGGGTTAAAGTGAGAACATGAATAACAGTCTGAGATGATTCAGGGATGAAAATGGGATGAAAATATTCAGACTGAATTCTGTATTTGAAACAGAAATGGTGTCAAACTTTCTTCAGAGACGTGACGGAACATTTTAATGACTTTCAGAAGAAACTCACCGTCTGTGACAAAGATCTCAAAGTCCTTGAATCCATCTGAAAGATAAGTTCTGTCAAGATGACACCTGTACCATCCTGAGTCTGACTTCTTCAGCTGTGTGATGCTCACATTCAGAACTGTAGAAGTTTTTGGATAAAATCCTTCTTTATACTCGATACTGTATCTGCCTTTCTGAGCTTCGTTGTCGGTTGTTTCGATGAGAACGTTTCTGTCTTCACATTTATTCTTACAGAAATATTTCCTGGTTCCAGAGAAATTAAATGAACATTGAACCGTGATGTTTTCTCCTTCTTTTACTTTACGGATGTTTTGACTGGAAACAGCGACTCCATCCTGCACCGCTGTTGAAAAGATGGACAAGATTTGATTTGAATTAATACCAGTCACCATCTCCCTGTAAGATCCTGCAGTCTGATAATAATATCTTTTTTTGTCAGTAAAATGAAAGACTTTTTTGAATTATTTCAACTGAATTCACAACATCTTTCTTTGACTAAACTATTTGCATATAAGTGCAGCCAACCAACTTCCTGTTCCTCCATGACACCTGCAGACGAAGATTGTGTCATACAGTTAAAACAGGCAGAAATCATCTGGTCTCTGCTTCGTGTGAAAAGAGCTTTTGTCCGCGTTGCTTCCCATCAGCAGCTTCAGGTTTCTATCAGTGTTTGAAAGTTGCAGCGTTGTTCCTGCTTCGCTTGTTTAACACAGAATGATGAACTGTTGTGCTCTTGGTTTATCAGACTGCAGGTTAACTGAACTGAGGCTCAAAATGTTCCGACTCGCTGCAGCTTTCAAAATAATTGTAAGATTTACTTGGATTAGTAAAAAAAAAGGAAAAACGTTTCTATGTTTATTTGATAGTTTCCTGTTTTCTGTTCAAGACACAGACGAACCTGTCTGCACTTCTGCTACAAAAAGGAAAGAATAAATGTGCTTTTAAACTGTACAGAAGATTAATACTTGATTGCAGATTCAACAAAAATTAAGATTCAGGGGAAAAAAAGAAAAGTGAAGTGAAACCAACATTATTACATTACATTATATTACCTTATATTACATTACATTATATTACATTACATTACATTGATCTGACTCTTTTATCCAAAGAGACTTACAATAAGTTCATTTCAACCATGAGGGTTCAAACCAGAACAACAAGAATCAAGAAAATACAATTTCTTCCAGAAAGCCAAACTACAAAGTTCTATCAGTAAGTTCTATTTTAAGATACTAAAGTTCTACTGTTCAAGGTAAAGGAGGAGGAGGAGGAGGAGGAGGAGGAGGAAGAGGAGGAGGAGGAGGAGGAGCGGACTGGGATGTAGGGTTGGACCATGTCCTGGATGTAGACTGGACCTGATCTGTTCACAGCACGGTACGCAAGTACCAATGTTTGGAAATGGATGCGGGCAGCTACTGGTAACCAGTGAAGGAGGAGGAGGAGGAGGAGGAGGAGGAAGAGGAAGAGGAGCGGTGTAGTGTGAGTGTATTTCGGAGGTTAAAGACCAGTCGAGCTGCTGCATTCTGGATGAGCTGCAGAGGTCGGATGGACGGATGGTCGGATTATGAAGTCATTTGTAAAAAACAAATCGCTTCATGAACCCTTTAATTTCCTCATAAGTTTATAACTTGAGGCGTTAACTTGTACTTTGAATGAACTGCGTGTTGAAGTGATTCACATCATCACATTCAACCCCAGAAACCAAGAAATGGAAGAGATGGAAACTGAAGGAGTTCATCGTTAAAACTCCCCAACAGACAAAATAAAGTTGAGAACAGAGAAAGTAACAGAAATAAGTGAGTTTACTTACCGAGGAAGAAGCAGCAGATCAAAGTGTGACAGACTTTCATCTCGAGTCTCTTCGATGGTTCAACGCTGCTTCTCCTTTTTCACTCATAAACCAGGAACTTGCTGCTTCTTGTACTGAAGAGCTGAAAACTCTCAGCTCCTCCCTCTTCAAAAGAGGAGGTGTCCGTTTATTTATGGCTTTCTATTGAAATCATGCATCAAAACTTCAATCATTTGGGTTTTGTTTTTTTAAGCTCTTTACTGAATCAGGCTGTTTGGAGTTTACAGGAAAACAAATACAAACAAAATTCAAGATCAAATTTAACATGAAAAAATGTTTCAAAACAACAAACAATCTGTAATTGAAAAATATAACATTGATGTGTTTTGTATGTTTTGTGTTGAAAATTCAAAAAATTATAATTTGCAGTATTTGTAAAATAAGTTGTGGGCGTTTCAGAAGTTGTGTTAAAGACTGCGGAGGAGAGTTTGCATACAATCCTCAATAATGTAGTTTAGATATTTTAATAACTTTACAAGTCAACAATATAATCCTGGTATTTTTTTAATGGCTGTTCTGGATTACTCAGCTGAAGTTTGAATGTCTGATTTCAGTCACAACTGAAAAGGTTCCTGCAAATGTTTCACAAGAGCCTGCAAACAAATGTCATACTATATGTATATATGTGTTATATGTATATCGTCCTAAATGTAAAAAACATTTCTGAGTATAGCATGTTGTCCAAAATGTCATAAAACGGTCATACTACAGTATGTTGTCCAAAATATGAAAAAACAGTCAGTGTGGCAGCATCATAGTGGTGCAGTGGTTAACATGGAAAAGTTTCAGGTTTGATTCTGGGCTACGACCTCTTATTATAGCAGTCCAAACTTTTATGAAAATGTCGTCTATAGTATGTAATCCAAAATGTCCAAAAAACATATAGTATAGTATGTTGTGTCATAAGTGGACTGAAGAAGATCTAAGACCAGACACAGAAACAGGAATGATGAATAAAAAACGGTTTTATTAAGTGTAATCAATGAATTACATTAATGAGTAATGAATTAGTGGAGTTGTTGGCCTCCGGGATCCAAAAAGATGTTAAAAAGTCATACATGTCGTTTAAAATATGATAAAAAAAAAAAAAAAAAATTAAATCATACTTTAGCATGTCATCCAAAATTCACATTGAAGAGGTTCAGGGTTCGATTCTGGGCTACTTCCTCAGTGTTGAGTTTACATTTTCTCTTTGTGCCTTCACAGGTTCTTTCCAGGAACTCTGGTTTAGTATGACGACCAAAATATGAAAAACAACCAGTTTGGGAGCAGCACGGTGGTGCAGTGGTTAACATGGAAGCCTCTCAGTTAAAAGGTTCAGGGCTCAATTCTGGTTTTCGGCCTCTCAGCGTCAAATATCATTCTACAACATGTTGTTTAAAAGTTAATAACATTGTCATGCTATAGCATTTGATAAAGATTTAAAACTTTAGCATGTCGTCCAAACTTTTATGAAAATGTCATCTATAGTATGTAATCCAAAATGCCTTAAAAATAC
This sequence comes from Brachyistius frenatus, assembly GCF_029030835.1. Classification (NCBI taxonomy): domain Eukaryota; kingdom Metazoa; phylum Chordata; class Actinopteri; family Embiotocidae; genus Brachyistius; species Brachyistius frenatus. The sequence continues at coordinate 8,512 of NW_027210877.1, forward strand.
CATACTATAGGATGTGGTCCAAAATGTCCAAAAAACATATTGTATAGTATGTTGTGTCATAAGTGGACTGAAGAAGATCTAAGACCAGACACAGAAACAGGAATGATGAATAAAAAACGGTTTTATTAAGTGTAATCAATGAATTACATTAATGGGTAATGAATTAGTGGAGTTGTTGGCCTCCGGGATCCAAAAAGACGTTAAAAATGCCATAATATAGCATGTCGTGTGAAATAACAACATAATAACATGGTCTCAGATCCTCACCAGGAAGAACTTTTCGTTCTACAACCTACAAACCTAAAGAATCACTGATAAATATCAGTATTAGATATTAATATATCTGTATTATGGATGTTAGACTACATACCAATAGTCCCATATCGCTGTTTAAACCCACCAGACTCAACTCCAGTGTTCTACACCTTAAAATGACTGTTTTTATGAATGGAGTCTGGTGGGTGCGAGCAGAGATATTCCAGCTGTTTTCTGAACAGAGTCCAACATTGTAGGAATCATTTCAACAAGACTGTCAGACACTTCGAATCACACTTTAACCTGTCAGCAGTAAAACAAGACGGCGCTGGTTAGCTAACTCAGCTAAAAGTCTTTAAAGTGTCCATTGTTCAGTTGTAAGTCAGCTGAGATGTTGGTTATTATCACCTCTTCTACTAAACTGTTACCTGTTCAGGTGTCTGTTACTTCCTGTCTGAAATATCTTCATGAGGGTGCTACAATATGGGACCTTTAAGAAATGAAGGGTTTCCATCAAATGAAATGCTACAGGGCTTTTAATTTGAAACCGATACAGGAAGCGTTCAGTTTGTAATAACATGCAATGCAGTAAAACTTTAACAGGGCAAACAGGAGCGGATCAAAGTGAGGCTTCGAGTTGACGTCTGAATCAGTCAACACACATTAAATGTCAATGTGATAACTTTTCCATTGACTCTCTTTCATGACATTTGCTTAACAGATAATTGGATCTTCAAGCACATTAAATATAAATGAATTAGCTGTTATTGTGTCGGTGTGAGCGTGGAGTAGATTTGGTTCGGGTCCCTGGTGGCTGGGTGGAGGCTCTGGTAGGTGGAGTCGTCACATGTGGAGACTGGAGAGCAGTTCTCATAGAGAACCATCTGTGTAGAAGGAACACAGTAACGTCCATGATTTGACAGGAAGTGACATCACACCTGAAACAGCAGCAACAGCAGCGACGTGTAAAAGCAGATGTCGAGATGCAGCAGGTTCGAGTGTGAAAGAGGAAACAAGTCATGTGTTGGAGGTATTAAAAGATAAATGGTCTGTGAAGTTGAGGTTTGATGAGTTTAAAAGAAATAAAAGATCTTAAAAGGTCACAGAGAGGAAACAAAGACAGATGCCATAAAAAAAGTCACCTCAGTGTTGATGTGGTCTGAGTTTCTCTTCCTCTTCAAACCTGAAAAATTCATTAATCAAAAGTGCAAAATCACCAAGTAGCATCATCCCAAATACACTTTACAATTAAAAATTATATAAGATGTTAAAAATTGTTACAAGTAAAACATCCACGTTAAAATATCACTGTTAAAAAAGACAAAATAAAAAATGCATTATGAGGAGTTCAGTTTAAATCTGTTTCTAAAAAGTTGGGACGCTGTGTAAAGTTGATAAAAACAGAATGTGATGATTTGGAAGTCATTTAATTAAAAATAGAACAAAGACAACATTATATTATATATTAATATTGAATCTGATGCAAAAACATCTGCTCATTTTGAATTTGATGCCAACAACACGTCTCTATGAAGTTGGGACAGATTCATGTTGACTGTGCTGCATCACCTCTTCTTCTAACACAACAAACTTATCTTCGTCTAAGTAACGTAGTTATTGTTGAAGGTGAAGATAACGGTGGAACGTAGCTCACAAACACAGTCCTCTGTCCTCAGGTTGTAGACGAGCAGCACAACAACAGGCAGCAACACCACCACAAGTCCACCTGTGAGCAGCACTGAGAGCTGGAGGAGACATGAGGAGGGAGGAGACCTTCTTACCTGAAACCTCATCTGATCCACATCATAGCAAACAATATGTTTTCATCATGTAAACAAAGACTAGATATGAAATGTGATGTTCTTGAAGGCAGCTGTGTGCTCAGCAGAAACACAAACTGTGAAACGTGTACAACAGATTGATTTTCAAAAGGAATCCTGATCAAATAAATAAATACGGGTATTTTTCAAAGAGATAATTCAAGATATTGTTCATGTCCCTGTGCTGACGAACGCTACCATCTACTGAGAGAAGCAACGTGGAACGTACCTGACCAGGAGGTTCCACTCGGGTGACTGTTTGGACGGAAGTCGAGGTTGGTTTTAAAGTGGTCGAAGCTGTGAGCAATAAAATAATCACACATACAAATAAAACCCTGATGATGACGTGTTTTCCTTCTGACGTCATCAATCAATCATCTGATCATTTTCAGATGAAACATATCAGATTCTGAAACAGAAGAAGCTGCGAAACTTTCTTCAGAGACGTGACGGAACATTTTAATGACTTTCAGAAGAAACTCACCGTCTGTGACAAAGATCTCAAAGTCCTCGAATCCATCTGAAAGATAAGTTCTGTCAAGATGACACCTGTACCATCCTGAGTCTGACTTCTTCAGCTGTGTGATGCTCACATACAGAACTGTAGAAGTTGCTGGATAAAATCCTTCTTTATACTCGATACTGTATCTGTCTTTCTGAGCTTCGTTGTCGGTTGTTTTGATGAGAACGTTTCTGTCTTCACATTTATTCTTACAGAAATATTTCCTGGTTCCAGAGAAATTAAATGAACATTGAACCGTGATGTTTTCTCCTTCTTTTACTTTACGGATGTTTTGACTGGAAACATCGACTCCATCCTGCACCGCTGTTGAAAAGATGGACAATCAATAGTTTATCCTGCTGTCTGTTGATAATAATCTCTACTTCATGTTTCCAGATATAAAAAGTCACTGATCATTTCTACAGAACAAATATTGCAACAGTGGAAGTTACAAAAAATGAGACGCAGTTTTAACAATATTATTAATTATTATTAATTATAATAATTAAATTCATTCTTTGTGCAAAATCTATTACGAGTCTCAGCTACAATTTGAACTTTAACACCATAAATACAACAAACTGCAACTTATGAAACCTTAAAGACTGAAAAATAGAAACTAAATGTACTCACTGAGGACGATGAAGCAGGTCAACGCCTGAGAGAGTTTCATGTTGATGTTCTGATGGTTTTTACTGTCGTCTCTTCATCCTTCTTCACTGTCAAACCAGGAACTCGTCACCTCTCTTAATGACGAGGTCGGTCCTTGAAACAGTAGACACCTCAGAGTTAACTTCTGTTTTTAACCTTATTGTCTGCAAGCTTAAATGATTTTAAATTTAAACTAATCGTGACAAAACCAGCACAGCAGGCTGATTTAGTTCTTGTAAAAAAACATTTTTGTTGTATCGACCACAAAAGAAAGTGAATTAATATAGAAATGGACATATTTTAGTTGGTGTGTTGCTGCGTTTGTAGGTTCTGTTCTGAGAGCTAAAGAGTCTGAAATACTGAGAACCACGAAGTCTCTACTTCTTTGAATGGACACCATAAACACTTGTTTCTGATCGCTGCAGAACAGCTGGGCTCCACAAACCTGCAGGTAACCATGGCAACGTGACTTCTACCGACCTGAAACACCCTGCAGTTACTGTTAACATGTCACATTTCACTGATAAAAAAAGAAGAGGAAACACATTTACAGATGACTTGTTACATCATTTAGTTGGCAGCCAAAAAACCCAGAATTATTCACTTCCTCTTTCCTTTCTGAAGCACTTTAACATCAGTGGAAGAACATCGTAACAACAGGAAAAGTCTTCACGTAACAAGGATTGACAGTTAATAAGAAATATATTGTTTAATAAGAAAGAATCTGAGCAGTTCAATGATTCTGTTCAATAACTTACATGTCGAGCAAGAACAACTTTAACCAACGTTTAAAAGCAGCTTCCTCGCTGGTGTCCAGTAACTCGTGTGGTTGATGTACATCCTGTTACGACCAGCAGCGACGTGAGAAAAGTTGTGAATCTGCAGTGGAAACGCATGAAATCAGAGTTTGGTGACACGGTTCATTTCCAGAAGGCTGAACTGAGCTGGAGGAAACAAAAACAGAAATGTGTTTCCTTCATCAGCTGCAGTCTTACCTTAACACAGGTGTTTCCTTCATCAGCTGTAGTCTTACCTTAACACAGGTGTTTCCTTCATCAGCTGTAGTCTTACCTTAACACAGGTGTTTCCTTCATCAGCTGTAGTCTTACCTTAACACAGGTGTTTCCTTCATCAGCTGTAGTCTTACCTTAACACAGGTGTTTCCTTCATCAGCTGCAGTCTTACCTTAACACAGGTGTTTCCTTCATCAGCTGCAGTCTTACCTTAACACAGGTGTTTCCTTCATCAGCTGCAGTCTTACCTTAACACAGGTGTTTCCTTCATCAGCTGTAGTCTTACCTTAACACAGGTGTTTCCTTCATCAGCTGCAGTCTTACCTTAACACAGGTGTTTCCTTCATCAGCTGCAGTCTTACCTTAACACAGGTGTTTCCTTCATCAGCTGCAGTCTTACCTTAACACAGGTGTTTCCTTCATCAGCTGTAGTCTTACCTTAACACAGGTGTTTCCTTCATCAGCTGTAGTCTTACCTTAACACAGGTGTTTCCTTCATCAGCTGTAGTCTTACCTTAACACAGGTGTTTCCTTCATCAGCTGTAGTCTTACCTTAACACAGGTGTTTCCTTCATCAGCTGTAGTCTTACCTTAACACAGGTGTTTCCTTCATCAGCTGCAGCTAGTTCTCCTTCCATTCACCGTTTTACGACTTCAGAGACTCAAACTAAACAGATGCTTCCACTTCCTTCTGCCCTCGAACCGAACTAACGTCATCTGCGCGGTGGGCGTGGTTTGCAACTTGTACGGAAGCCGTAAGGAACTCAAACTCCTTCAAACTCCGGCAACCGTACCCGGACGTTTTCAGTGGGCCCCTGAAGGTAAGCCGAGATAGAAAGCACGAACATAAAATACAACACACACCAAATGTAGAAGTGCAACATAAAAACATATTTAAACTTATTTTTTTATTTTACTTCGTGTGCTGCATTTCTGGATTTTAGAGCGTGTTTCACTCTTTGTTGGACCGTTCCCTCCTTTGTGCTTCATGGAGTCCCATCACGACCTCTTAGACCAATATTTTACAGGTGAATCATCACTATGCACATCTTTTACCGAAAAGGGTCACAGTGGTTTTTTTTGTTTTGTTTTCTTTTACTGTCTTTCACCATTTGTGTGGCGCCCCCTAGCGGTAAGGAAAGGAGAAGAAAAAAAGAAGAAAAAAACATTTTAACAGGTAAACCTTTCTTTACCCTGCTTTTTGTATTGTACCACTGGTGTGTGTACTTCTTCTGAGCTGGTTGTAAAGATATTTGCACACTCGTAGCCACAATACAAATATTTTATTTTCAAAATGTTGTCGATAATTACAAATATTTTTGCATGGTGGCATCGAGTTTACGACTCTTTGCTTTCTACTTCTTTTTCCGTCGTTGTCAGGACGTCTTTGAGTTCCCACCTCTCTTCATACATAAATACAAACAAACACACATCAATTTGAGTGAAATATCAGAGGAGGAAATCAAAACTCTTAAATCACTCAAAAATACAGTGGAATCAAGTCTCCCTTTCTAATCTGGTTTTGTAGCAACGAACAGTGAAAGAAGCACCTAATGTCTTTTCAAATCTCTTTTTAAATCAAAACACAGAAAACAACTCACAATTTGAAAGATGTTCTTCTGTTTTTAACTTTCTAAATACAGGTGGTGTTTTATAAGAGAAGCATTTTTATATAAGACAATTATCTTTTATTATTTATCTATTGAAGGTCTGTTTTCTCGGCTTAAAATCGAACCTCAGCTGAACTTTAACTTTGCTTCTATTCATGTGCTGTAAAATCCCAATAAATAATTTGTCATTTCTTTGAAGAAATTGGGATTTAAAGGGATTTTTAAAGGTAATTTCAGTCCAAATTCATCGCAGTGTCAAAAGGTAATTTAACATTTCTACCCCTCGACATCCTTACCATCATGGAGAGTACAATGTATTAAAAGAGCACATTTAGAAACAACAGGCATCTTCCAAAGTGCTTCATAAAGTGATTATGAACACAGGAATGATCAGATAAAAGCACAGATATTATTGAGAGGATATTTGTAGATTCATTAAAAGCTGTGTGAAAAAAAGTCACAGACAAATAACAAATAAAATACAAACAAATAAAAGCAGTCAGGAATGTTTTCATGATTAACATTTAGAGGCGACAGAAATAAGGTGATACTTTAGACAGGTTTAAAACATAACAAGCTGGACAGAAGTGCGACGTTCAGATAGAGATGATGAAACCACAGACGGGAAGAGAGACTTTAAACTGCGCAGCTTCGTCTTCCTGATTGATCAGACATTCAGAGACGGAGTGAAGCGACGGAGGCAAGTTTCTGCTGCAGTTTCATGATTTTTCAACATTAACTTCAGAATGAAAATCCACCACATTCTCTTCTTCTGCATCTTCTCAGGTGAGAATTTTTTTATTCATATATTTTATTATTCATTTATTTATCTGATTGTCGTTGTCGGAACTATTCCAGCAGTGGAAAGTACATTTACTGAACTTAAAGGACAAATTCTACACGTTTTTTTATGTATCTCCATTCAGTGCTGATGATTAAATGTCGTCAAATAAAGGAACATATTTCCCAGTAAATTCTCTGTCTACAGGAAGCAGCTGCATAACAAACACAGACCGGATATAAAAGAGTTCGTAGCTTCAGGTCTGTAAAATGGTTCCGATCCAGAAGTGTCTTCAGCTGCAATACCAGCGAGTGCCACTAGAGGTCGGCTCCAAAAAGCCTCCGGCTCCATAGACTCCCATTCAACTTCTCTCATCAAATCCAAAGTGAATAAAATGTGTCCATCAGTTATCTCGGTGTTGTTAGCTAAAGTCACTCCTTCTTCTTAGTTTTCTGGAGGTCCATCTGAAAATAATCCCTCATTCATTAGAAAAGAAGATTCAAGAAGACCTGTTTTTGGGGGCGTGTCTGCTTGATTGACAGGCCTGTGGTGCAGTCAGGTTACAGCTATCGGTGGGCGGGACGTAGTATCGTCAGGTTTCCAATCAGATCAGTCAGATCCACTGCTGGCTCCTCCCCCAGCTTGTCCAAATATGGTCACTTCCTGCTCCAAAGTGCTCCGAACCAGCAAGATGGTGACGGACAGAATCTGAACTGGAGGATTCATAACGTTCACAAACCAACAATGATATCACTGATGGTTGATGACATCACTGCCGGTTGCCAGTTGAAAAAAAAAAAAAAAAAATTTTTTAACTTAATTTTTTTATTTTTGCTCATTTTCCAACAGCACTGATGGATAGCTCACTTTTGATAACGTCCTGAGTTACAAACTGTGGCCACAATTAAAAAGTTACAACCAAAGCAAACCATGTTTGTCACTCTAAGTTGCCTCTGGAACATTTGTGTTGTAGTTTGGTGTATTTTCAGTGTTTCTGGACCACATTGTGTCACCAGTGTTGGTTTGCTCATCTTCCGACAGCTCTGTGTGATGGAAACGGTGCCGAAACAGTCGTCCACGCCGAAGGAGGAGGAGTCACAGTAATGTGCTTCTTCTCCCTCTCTGGAAGAAGAAAGCTGCTGTGTAAGGACGAATGTAAAGACGGAGGCGTTCTCATTGAAACTGAAGGCGACGCGGCTCAGAGAGGCAAATACAGCATCAAATACAGAGAAGGAACTTTTCCGGTGTCCTCTACAGTTCTGCACGTGAGCATCGCACAGCTGGACGAGTCCGACGCCGGGAGGTACCGGTGCGGGTTGGAAAGGCCTTTCTTACCTGATTCATATCAGGAGTTTGAAATCAGAGTCCCGCATGGTGAGTTTTTGTGTACAGTTGTTAAACTCCAGCTTTTTGACAGAAATGTTAACATGCATGTTGAATTGCAGTAGATATAAGTAAAGTTTAACAGCGGTTCTCTACTGTCCCTCAGTGCTCCATAAAGACTGCTTGCTGTATTAAGTTTGAGTACATGTGAATCCCAGAGGATTACTGCCAAACTCCATTTTGTCACTATATGCAATTTAGTGAACTGCTGGGTCTTACATGCAGTCACTGAAATCTAGAGACAGTCTTGGCTTGGAAAAGCAACAAATCACTGCATCCTGTGACATAAACTGATGTCAGAGTGTCCGCAGGTGGATAAAAGATAAAAACCTGTGAGCCAAATATAATCGTTTCGTTTCATTTCCAGTTTTTCGACTGACTCACTGACAGCTGCTGATGTTTTAGATATCCAGACAGATTTAGATGATCAAACATATTCAAGCACCTCACATTTTTATTTGTGTAAATATTATCAAAATGTCTCTTCCTGACTAAATATGATCAACATAAATGAAGAGTATTCGTGTGCGTACATGATGTGTTTTTGTTGTTCACAGCTCTGAAGACTTTCCCTGAGACGGTGAAGCAGACTGAGGAAGCAAAAGTTGCAGCTGCAAATCACAGTTTGAAAGGTTCAAACTTGAATCCTGACAATCAGCTTCTGTCTCTGTTTGTTCTAATCCTAACAAAGATTAATTATCAAAGTATTACATTTGAATGCTAAATGGTGCGTTCAGACAGCTGGGAAGTGGGAAAGTTCCAACTTGGCAATCTCCGACTTCCCAGTTGAGAGCGTTCGCAAAGTAAATGCAGCAAAGCAATGGCAATAATGTAAACGCAGCAAAGTAACGGCAGCAAAGTAACAGCAACAAAGTAATGGCAGCAAAGTAACGGCAACAAAGTAAACGCAGAAAAGTAACGACAACAAAGCAAACGCAGCAAAGTAACAGCAACAAAGTAAACGCAGCAAATTAACAGCAACAAAGTAAACGCAGCAAAGTAACGGCAACAAAGTAAACGCAGCAAAGTAACGGTAACAAAGTAAACGCAGCACAGTAACGGCAACAAAGTAAACGCCGCAAAGGAACGGCGGCAAAGTAAACGCAGCAAAGTAACGGCAGCGAAGTAACAGCAACAAAGTGAACGCAGCAAAGTAACGGCAACAAAGTAAATGCAGCAAAGTAACGGCAACAAAGTAACAGCAACAAAGTAACGGCAACAAAGTAATGGCAGCAATGTAACGGCAGCAAAGTAACGGCTGTGTAGGAGGACTGTTACCATCTTGTCTTTGTCTGTTAGGGTCGTAATTAGTAATGTTATAATAAATTAGAAATAAAATGACTTATTTTTGTGCTGAGCATGTGTATCTCTTCCTTTCACCACTAACGTTTCCATGTCAAGTCACATTATACCTGCTTCTTGGAGCTCTCAAAAAAACTCAGACTTTTTGAGTGGGAAATTTGTAGTTCAACAGGCGTTCAGGTGATTTCTCCCACTCGGAGGTCAGAACTTTCCCACATCCCAGTAGCTTATGAACGCATCGTAAGTTCAGACGATGTAAAACAGATAAATCATGCAAAAATGATAGATGATGTAAACATTAATCTCAGGTTATTCAGGTGGAATAAGATGGATATCTTCACTGCAGCTCATCAGGAAGACGGTTTAACTGAAACTACAATATTTCTCCTTACTGTGACGGACCGTAAATTCATCACGAGTCTCGTGCTTTATACACCCACCATCCACCCCAACCACCTCCCTATGACTCGCTAACAGAAACATCGCAGCTCCTCCTCAAGGAGACAAAGTTTTTTTTTTTTAAATGAGCACTATGTCAGTTATATTAGTTTGGTTGAATACCTGGTCCCTCCATTGTTGCCATGTTTACTCTTCCCTCTCCTCATCCAGGTTACGTCCTGCCTCTGGTCGTATGCGTCGCTGTGCTCTTTGCTGCTGTTGTGTTGCTCTTCTACAAATGGAAGATGAGAAGGGACTCTGATGGTGAGTTTCCCTCCAAAATCTCATCACAATGATTAATCAATGAAACCGAAAAAAAAAAGACTACTGTTGTACTCTGCACCCTACATGTTCGACCACCAGGGGGCAGTCGGACACAGACAAAAACAACGGAAGAAGCAGGACCGTGAAGGTGAATTCACCTCTCTAGTTGTGTCTGAATTCAGGGACTGGATCATTGAGAAATGTAGAGTTGGTGAATTTTACTGTTTCAGGAAGATCAGCTGTTAAAGCAGTAATGTTTGTTAATGCTGACTCCCTGCTGTGATCTGTGATCTGTTAACTGAATGACTGTTATCACTCCTGAGGTCAAACTCTATTAATAGGCTCTTTTTTGTGTATCTCTCACAAATGTATGTCAAATACACTATATCATCAATTAAGTGCTAATAAAGACACGCTTGATTCAAAGTGAAGTTATAAGTTGATGTTTTCATATAATTAAACGAAAAAGTTGTTTACATACTTCTTTTATACTTTTTAATTCTTCTTATTTATGTTGTGAAACTGCTTAGATGTTTCTGTTGTTGTGTGTTAAACCTTTAACCTTCATCTCAGAAACACTTTCACTTTCACTTTCTCTGACTCTGTCTCACACACACACACACACACACACACACACACACACACACACACACACACACACACACACACACACACACACACACACACACACACACACACATAAACACACACACACACACACACACACACACACACACACACACACACACACACACACACACACACACACACACAAACACATAAACACACACACATACACACACACACACACACACACACACAGACACAGACACACACACACACACACACACAGACACACACACACACACACACACACACATACAGACACACACACACATACAGACACTCACTCTCACACACACACACACACACACACACACACACACACTCACAGACAGACACACACACACACACACACACACACACACACACACACTCACAGACAGACACACACACACACACACACACACACACACACACACACACACACACACACACACACACAACACATAAACACACACACATACACACACACAAACACACACACACACATAAACACACACACACACACACACACACACACACACACACACACACACACACACACACACACACACACACACACACACTGGGAGGGGTCGTCCTTTCGGTCGAGAGTTTAACCCTTTTAAAAATAGAACATTCAACAGAAGTAACTGCAGCAAACCAACATCTACAAACCGAGCAAGCTTCTTCCAAGTAAGTGATTTTTTTTTTTTTGGTAAAAATATTAATACAATACATTTTACTTTATTTTATCATATCATTCTTTAAATATTGTTATTGTTATTTGTATAGACTGTATATTTGTATTACTTCTTTTTATTGTCATTTTTATTGCTTTCATCCTGTATCTTTCTAATCCAAGTATATTTATCTATCTATACATGTTTTATTTGGTCATATCAAGTTGTGTAGTAAGTGTCAGTAACTGATATTTTTACAGATTTTTTTCCATCTTTTTATTTTTTTATGTTAAATAATCTGACTCAGGATGAACGGAGGAGTTTTTCATAACTTTATTACCACCGTTATGCTGGTGGAGCGTTGAAGAACAAATTAAAGACGTGAAATGAAGTCTTTATCTGCTCTAATCTGGTGTTCACGTTTTCTTTCAGATGGAACGACTCAGCGCGGTGATTGTTGCTGGTAAACAAACATCATCTAAAATCATTCCAGTGTGCAGATGTTCATTTTCAATCTAAAATAAACATTAAACATTTTCTAGGAATGACTTGATGTTTTTAAAAAAAACTTTTAGCTGATTTCAAACTTCAGTAAGAGAAAGTGAAACAAGATCTGAGTGGGAAGCAAAATCCCCACACAACGTATATTTACTATTTAGATAAATAAACTATATAAACTGGAGTGTATGCTTAAATGTTCACAGTTGTAACAAATGGACTAATTGTGAATTTAACTAATTTAATGTGACTTTTAAAAGAAGAAAATAACTTGCCTAAAAAATAAATAAAGTTTCTCTTTTCTCTCTTTTATACCCAGAACACAATTTGGGTAAGTATAAATGTTTTATTATTAAATGTTCTTTTATGTGAAACACTGCATGTCATGTTCTTGCTGTGAAGCACTTTGAGCTGAATTTCTTGTATAAAAGGTGCCATACAAATACAATTTATTATGAATATTATTATTATTATCGTTATCATTATCATCACTATGATCATTATTATGGCAGTAAGGGAAACTGTTGTTTCAGACTAAGATGGTGATATTTTGTTGTAATTGTATTTTGTATATTAAAGTAAGGAGAAAATCAAAATTTGTAAAGTAAAAAGTCATTACAACCATAAATGATGTCATTATAAACTCAAGGTCATTATTTATTAAAACAGTGCAATATCACAAATGTAAAAAATGTTTTAATTTAAAGTGATTTTATAACCCCGTTTCCAAACAGTTGAGACGCTGTGAAAAATTTAAATAAAAACATAATGTGATGATTTGCAAATCATCCGTCCGTCCATCCGTCCGTCCGTCCATCCATTATCTATACCTGCTTTATCCTGAACAGGGTCACGGGGGGGCGGAGCCTATCTCAGATCACTTTGGGTGAAGGCGGGGTTCACCTGGACAGGTGGTCAGTCCATCACAGGACATAGAGACAGACAGAAACAAAGACCGTTCACGCTCTCATTCACACCTCAGGGACATTTGTAGAACCACCAGTTAACCTGAGGTTCATGTTTCTGGACGGTGGGAGGAAGCTGGAGAACCGAGAGAACCTGCAGACTCACACAGAAAGGCCCGGATTCAAACCCAGAACCTTTTCGCTGTGAGGCGACAATGATAACCACCTGTAACACTAACACTGTACCGCATCAGTCTTGTAATAGTACACGTTTCTGCTTTTTTAAATATTATTTGTGAACACATCTTTGACATACCGTCTCTTCATGCAGGAGGACCTATAGACGCGTCCGATGTACTGGATACGATCAACAACATCGATCGGCCGGGTAAAGCTTTTGCTGCAGATGAATACTCGAAAGTCAAGGTGTTTGCAAACGGAGGATTCGAGAACAAACATGGGAAACGCATTCCGCAGGCCGGAGTGGAGGTTTCTGCAGGAGTGGGTCATGCTCGCGCTGAGTGGAGCGTTTTTGATGCCGAGGCCAAAGGACCAAACGCCGTCGCGGGAGCCAAGATAACACTTATTAAGGCCAAAGCCTACGCCAAGGCCGAGCTGTGCAGCGCCTCGGCCGCCGCTGGGCCACTGAAAGCTACCGTTGGATTGTCTGCAGACACCGGCGTTGGAATCGGTTTGGGATACGCTGAGGCGAAGGTGCTGGGGACCGGGTTCAGCATCGGTCAAAAAACCAGCATTTCCCTGTTTGGCACCGGGTTCGAAATTAATTTGTGGTAGTTTGCAGCAGATCCAGATCTCCTTGTTGAGTTTTGTTCCTTCTGTTGCAACAATAAAACCTCTTTTGTTTCATTTCAATTCTGCCAATGAATAAATTGTTGTGACATTTCATATCATCCAGATGATAAAATGGATTGATGTTGTGCGTCTTCTGCTTTTAAATAAAAACACATTATGTTTTGTCACATTGAAAATAAAGAGCACAAATCAAATCACTGTATGCTACATTTTCTTTGTCAACTTATCACAGACCTTCATTTCCTGTTTGTCGAGCAACACTTCCTGCTCCAGCAGACAGCTTCCTGTCGGCTTCATCAACATTTACTCCCTCCAGAGTTTCATTGTTTACCGTTTCTCACAAAACAGCATTTTCTACATAAGGGGCTCCACTTTCCTTCATACCGCTACTTTTCCACGTCTATAAATAAACTGGTACAAAATAAAGGAATTCTGGAAACAAATTTGGATTCAGCAGGAAAAAATAAACCAGAAACATGAATGTTTTGAACGGAACAAAATCTGTTATTATGCAGTTTTTTGTTTTATTCCCGGAAGCATTGCAACGAAACACTTTAATGTTCAAAAACTGACCAAATTAAACACGTGATGAAGTTATAAGTTGATGTTTTTATATAATTAAACTAAAAAGTTGTTCACATACTTCTTTTATACTTTTTAATTCTTCTTCTTTATGTTGTGAAACTGCTGAGATGTTTCTGTTGTTGTGTTAAACTTTGAAACCTCATCTCAGAAACACATTTTACTTTCACTTTCTCTGACTCTCTCTCACACACACACACACACACACACACACACACACACACACACACACACACACACACACACACACACACACACACACACACACACACACACACACACACACACACATACAGACACACACACACATACAGACACTCACTCTCACACACACACACACACACACACACACACACTCACAGACACACACACATACACACACACACACACACACACACACACACACACACACACACACACACACACACACACACAGACAGACACACACACACACACACACACACACACACACACACACAGACACACACACACACACACACACACACACACACACACAGACAGACACTCACTCACACACACACACACACACACACACACACACACACACACACAGACAGACACACACACACACACACACACACACACACACACACAGACACACACACACACACACACACACACACACACACACACACACACACACACACACACACACACACACACTGGGCGGGTTCTTACTTTTAGTGGAGCGTTTTTCCACTCAGAGGTGAAATCTATTCAATTCAGTTCAACTTTATTTATAAAGCACCAAATCACAACACAGATTATTTCATGGCACTTAACACATTAAAGTCATTACAGCAAGACTTTACAATATTATACAGAGAAACCAACAATTCAACAATTCATCAATTCAACAATTCATCAATTCAACAATTCAACTATTCATCAATTCAATAATTCATCAATTCATCAATTCAATAATTCATCAATTCAATAATTCATCAATTCAACAATTCATCGATTTAACAATTCATCAATTCAACAATTCAACAATTCATCAATTCATCAATTCAATAATTCATCAATTCAACAATTCAACAATTCATCAATTCAACAATTCAACAATTCATCAATTCATCAATTCAATAATTCATCAATTCAACAATTCAACAATTCATCAATTCATCAATTCAACAATTCAACAATTCAACAAATCAATTCAACAATTCATCAATTCAACAATTCAACAATTCATCAATTCATCAATTCAACAATTCATCAATTCAACAATTCAACAATTCATCAATTCAACAATTCAACAATTCAACAATTCATCAATTCAACAATTCATCAATTCATCAATTCAACAATTCATCAATTCAACAATTCAACAATTCAACAATTCATCAATTCAACAATTCAACAATTCAACAATTCAACAATTCAACAATTCATCAATTCAACAATTCATCAATTCAACAATTCATCAATTCAACAATTCAACAATTCAACAATTCAACAATTCAACAATTCAACAATTCAACAATTCAACAATTCAACAATTCAACAATTCAACAATTCAACAATTCATCAATTTAACAATTCAACAATTCATCAATTCAACAATTCAACAATTCAACAATTCATCAATTCAACAATTCAACAATTCATCAATTCAACAATTCAACAATTCATCAATTCAACAATTCAACAATTCAACAATTCAACAATTCAACAATTCAACAATTCATCAATTCAACAATTCATCAATTCAACAATTCAACAATTCATCAATTCAACAATTCAACAATTCAACAATTCATCAATTCAACAATTCAACAATTCAACAATTCATCAATTCAACAATTCAACAATTCAACAATTCAACAATTCAACAATTCATCAATTCAACAATTCAACAATTCAACAATTCAATTCAACAATTCAACAATTCAACAATTCAACAATTTCAATTCATCAATTCAATCAATTCAACAATTCAACAATTCAACAATTCAACAATTCAACAATTCAACAATTCAACAATTCATCAATTCAACAATTCAACAATTCAACAATTCAACAATTCATCAATTCAACAATTCATCAATTCAACAATTCAACAATTCATCAATTTAACAATTCAACAATTCATCAATTTAACAATTCAACAATTCATCAATTCAACAATTCAACAATTCAACAATTCATCAATTCAACAACAATTCAACAATTCAATTCATCAATTCAACAATTCAACAATTCATCAATTCAACAATTCAACAATTCAACAATTCATCAATTTAACAATTCAACAATTCAACAATTCATCAATTTAACAATTCAACAATTCAACAATTCAACAATTCATCAATTTAACAATTCAACAATTCATCAATTTAACAATTCAACAATTCATCAATTCAACAATTCAACAATTCAACAATTCATCAATTTAACAATTCAACAATTCAACAATTCATCAATTTAACAATTCAACAATTCATCAATTCAACAATTCATCAATTTAACAATTCCCAAATAATCTAGGAGGAAAAAACTCCTCTTTAAGGGAGAAAAACCTCCAACAGAGGGAAGAAAAACTCCTTTTAACAGTAAGAAACCTCGGACAGAACCAGGATCAGAGGTGGGTGGAGCTTCTGTTAACAGAACCAGGATCAGAGGTGGGTGGAGCATCTGTTAACAGAACCAGGATCAGAGGTGGGCGGAGCATCTGTTAACAGAACCAGGATCAGAGGTGGGCGGAGCATCTGTTATCAGAACCAGGAACAGAGGTGGGCGGACCATCTGCCTGGACCGGTTGGGGTGAGAGGAGAGCAGAGAGAGAAAAGGACAGCATAGAGATAGAAGAGAAGAACTGTTGGTGGAGACGATAATCACAGAGCAGAGACATGCAGCTCCATGACGGGACATCTGGAAAAGAAAGAACAGAAACTACACAAGTGAAGGAACTGAATGGAGACAACAGATAATAAGAAGAAACTATTGGAGAGAAAAAGATGGTGAGGTATGAGTCAGTTAAAGAGTAGGAGGAAAGAAAAGAAGATCAGCATGTAACGAGGTCCCCCAGCAGCCTCGGCCTATAACAGCATAACTAGGTTAGGTTAGGTTAGGCTAGGTTAGGTAGTTACTTTATTAATCCCCGAGGGGAATTTTTTTTCGCTACAGCAGCATACAGGAAGCAATAAATAATAACAGAATAATAGAAAGCAATAAAATAGCAGTAAAATATATTAAATATAAATATAAAATGCACAGTATATACAGTACAGTATATATCTATATATATTATATACAAACAAACAAGAAACACAGTCAACAGTGTTATTGTTGTGTGATGGATTTTGCCAGAGGTGAGTTATTGTACAGTCTTATTGCGGTCGGCAGGAATGATCTCCTGTATCTGGAATGATCTCTGTATCAGGAATGATCTCCTGTATCAGGAATGATCTCCTGTATCTGGAATGATCTCCTGTATCTGGAATGATCAGGAATGATCTCCTGTATCTGGAATGATCTCCTGTATCAGGAATGATCTCCTGTATCTGGAATGATCTCCTGTATCAGGAATGATCTCCTGTATCAGGATGATGATCTCCTGTATCTGGAATGATCTCCTGTATCTGGAATGATCTCCTGTATCAGGAATGATCTCCTGTATCTGGAATGATCTCCTGTATCTGGAATGATCTCCTGTATCTGGAATGATCTCCTGTATCAGGAATGATCTCCTGTATCTGGAATGATCTCCTGTATCAGGAATGTATCTGGAATGATCTCCTGTATCAGGAATGATCTCCTGTATCTGGAATGGAATGATCTCCTGTATCTGGAATGATCTCCTGTATCTGGAATGATCTGTATGGAATGATCTCCTGTATCTGGAATGATCTCCTGTATCTGGAATGATCTCCTGTATCTGGAATGATCTCCTGTATCTGGAATGATCTCATGTATCTGGAATGATCTCCTGTATCAGGAATGATCTCCTGTATCTGGAATGATCTCATGTATCTGGAATGATCTCCTGTATCAGGAATGATCTCCTGTATCAGGAATGATCTCCTGTATCTGTCCTTGTGAAAGCAGCTGGAGGAGTCTTTTGGAGAACGTCCTCCTCTGTCCCTACAGCAGGTGGTGGAGAGGGTGGTCAGGATTATCCAATATGGATAATAGTTTCTTCAGCGTCCTCCTCTCCACCACCTTTTCCAGGCTGTCCAGTTTGTAGCCGATGATGGAGCCGGCCTTCTTAACCAGTTTGTTGAGTTTGTTGGTGTCTCCGGCTCCAATGCTGCTCCCCCAGCAGACCACAGCGAAGTACAAAGCACTGGCCACAACAGATGGTAGAACATCTCCAACATCTCGCTGCACACATTGAAGGATCGAAGTTTCCTCAAGAAAAAGAGTCGACTCATCACCTTCTTGTAGACAGCATTGATGTTGGTCTTCCAGTTCAGTCTGTTGTCATGGAGACACCAGGTACTTGTACTCCTCCACCATGTCCACCTCCTCTCCCAGAACTCTCAGCGGTTGTGGAGCCATCGTCTTCCTCCTGAAGTCGACCACCATCTCTCTGGTCTTGGCCACGTTCAGGAGGAGGTGATTTCTACCAGCCCACTCCACAAAGTCCTCCACTACTGCCCTGTACTCCTCCTCCCGTCCATCCCTTATACACCGTCCACTGACTCCTCCTCCCGTCCATCCCTTACCACTGACTCCTCCTCCCGTCCATCCCTTATACATCCTACCACTGCAGAGTCATCAGAGAACTTCTGCAGATGTCTTGACTCTGAGTTGTTCTGGAAGTCAGTGGTGTAGAAGGTGAACAGGAAGGAGACAGAACAGTTCCCTGAGGAGCTCCAGTACCACTGACCACCGTATCAGACAGCACACTGCCCAGACGGACAAACTGTGGTCTGCCTGTCAGGTAGTCAGTGATTCAGGAGACGGTGGACGTGTCCACCTCCTCCACCCCCCCACCACCCGCAGCTTCTCACTCAGCAGCAGTGGTTGGATGGTGTTAAATGCACTGGAGAAATCAAAGAAAGTGATTCTCACAGAGTCACCGGTTCCATCCAGGTGAGACTGAGCTCGTTGCAGCAGGTAGATGATGGCGTCGTCCACTCCCACATGAGGCTGGTACGCAAATTGCAGAGGGTCCAGAGAAGATTTCACCAGCGGCCTGAGGTGGGCCAAGACCAGCCTCTCCAGCACCTTCATCACATGAGATGTGAGGGCAACCGGTCGGTAGTCGTTGAGGCCAGATGGAGTCGTCTTCTTGGGGACAGGAACCAGGCAGGACGTCTTCCACAGCACCGGGACCTCCTCCTGCTTCAGGCTCAGGTTGAAGAGGTGTTGTAGGACCTCAGCCAGCTGGACGGCGCAGGTCTTCAGGACCCCGGGGCCGATGCCGTCAGGCCCTGCAGCCTTGCGCTGGTGGAGTCTCTCCAGCTGTCCCTAACCTGGCCAGTTGTCACAGAGAGGGGGGGGGGGGGTCATGATGTCGATGGAGGAAGAGCCCTGTGAGATTGAGGGCTCTATGCAGTTCACCAGGGGGGAGGGGGGAGGCAGCAGAGGTGTTTGGGAGGTGTAAGGCGTGGAGGAGACAGATGAGGGTGGTGGACTAAACCTGTTGAAGAAACAGTTTAGTTCATTTGACCTCTCCAGGTTCCCCCTGGTTGTTCCTCTCCAGGTTCCCCTTGGTTGTTCCTCTCTTGGTTCCCCCTGGTTGTTCCTCTCCAGGTTCCCCCTGGTTGTTCCTCTCCAGGTTCCCCCTGGTTGTCTCTCTCTCTCCTTGAACCCAGTAATCTCCTTCATCCCGGTCATCACCTCCCTCACGTTGTTCTGCTGGAGTTTGGCCTCCAGCTTCCTCCTGTAGGAGTCCCTGACCTCCCTCATCTTCTCCTTCAGGTGGCGCTGCACTCTCCTGAGCTCCTCCCTGTCCCCAGACCTGAAGGCTGCTTTCTTCTGATTAAGAAGCACCTTCAGGTCACTGGTGATCCACGGCTTGTTGTTGGGGAAGCAGTGTCCAGTCCGGGATGGTACGGTGGTGTGTTCACAGAATTTGATGTATTCTGTGATGCAGTCCGTCCTGCTGTTGATGTCCTCCCCATGTGGTCCACACAGCACGTCCCAGTCCGTGGACTCAAAGCAGTCTTGCAGGGCGTCTTTATCCTCCTGTGTCCACCTCCTCACAGTCCTGGTGGTTACAGGCTGCCTCTGCACCAGGGGAACATACTTTGGTGTCAGCAGGACCAGGTTGTGGTCTGATCTACCGGGGGGGGGGGGGGGGGCAGTAGTACTGTATGCATCCATGACATTAGCATACAGTAAGTCCAGAGTTTTATTGTTCCTTGTGGGGCAGTTAACATACTGGTGCAAAGTTGGCAGGACTTTATCCAGACTGGTTAAAGTCTCCAGTAACTAACAAAAATGCACCGGGATGCTGAGTCTGAAGTTTGGACACAGTGGAGTAGATGGTGTCCACTGCTGCCTCTACGTCAGCTGATGGAGGAACGTACACAGCGTCAACAATGGCGGACGTGAACTCCCTCGGTAAATAATAAGGGCGCATCCCCACGGCTAGAAGTTCAATGTCCGGGCTACAGAAACGTTCCTTCACACACACGTGGTCGGGATTACACCACCTCTCGTTCACATAGACTGCAATCCCTCCACCTTTCTTCTTGCCGCTCCGAACAACGTCTCCGTCCGCCCGAACAGTCCTGAAGCCGGTACGGCCGCGCTGTGGTCCGGGAGATGTGAGTGCAGCCATGTCTCGGTGAAACACATGATGCTGCACTCCCGGTACTCTCTCTGGGTCTTTACCAGCGCCGAGCTCGTCCGTCTTGTTGGCCAACGACCTCACGTTCCCCATTAAGATCTCCGGTACCGCTGGTTTATATTTCCTCCTTTCCGCCTTTAGCTTAGCTCCAGCTCTGTAACCCCGACGTCTTCTCCGAAGTTCGTCCGGGATTTCAGGCCTCGCTCCGGGCAGCAGCAGTAGAGGTCTACTCAGCGCGATCAGCTGATCACGAGAGTAAACAATAACAATGCCCCCAACCAGAAAAGTGGAAAAATTACGGTCCATTGTCTGACCGTTAACTTAACACACGTGAAGAAAGAAAAACAACAACTCCGAAGAGAGAAGAAAGAAAAATACTTAAAACAAAACACACTTGGGGGGAGCTGCTGTAACAGGCTGCCACTAGCGCGGCGCCATCTTATCTAAGGGTTGGTTCAGGTCTACCTGAGCCAGCCCTAACTATAGGCTTTATCAAGAAGGAACGTTTTGAGTCTAATCTTAAAGCTAGAGAGGGTTTCTGCCCCTCCAACACAAACTGGGAGCTGGTTCCACAGGGGAGGAGCCTGAACACTGAAGCTCCGCCTCCCATTCTACTTCTGGAAACTCTAGGAACCACAAGTAGACCAGCGTACTGAGAGAGAAGTGCTCTGCTAGGATTATATGGTTCTATAAGATCTCTAAGATATGATGGAGCCTGGTCATGTAGAGCTTTGTAAGTTATCAAGAGAATTTTATTCTTGATTTCACAGGAAGCCAGTGAAGAAAAGATAAAACTGGAGAAATATGATCTCTCTTGTTAAATCCTGTCAGTACTCTTGCTGCAGCATTTTGGATCAGCTGCAGGTTTTTAATGAGTAATTTGGACATCCTAACAACAAGGAATTATAATAATCTAGTCTAGAAGTAACAAACACATGAATGAGTTTTTCTGCGTCACGCTGAGGAAGGATTTTCCTGATTTTATTAGTATTACGTAGATGAAAGAAGGCAGTTCTGGAGATTTGCTTTATATGGTGTCTAAATCTACATAGATGGCACCGGGCTGGTGGCAGCCTGTTGCAAGCAGCTCCCCTCCCCTCCCCCCCCTCTCCTCTCCTCTCTCCTCTCCCCTCCCCTCCTCCTCTCCTCTCCTCTTCCTCTCCTCCCCTCCTCCTCTCCCCTCCTCCCCTCTTCTTTCTTCCTCCTCTTCTGAGTTGTTTCTTCTTTCACATGTGTTAAGTGACGGTCAGATAATGGACTGTAACTTTTCTGGTGGCTCTTCTTCTTTTTTCCCTCCATAAACTGAACAACTTCATTCAAGTAAGTGATCAACTGTGAAAATATAATAATTTAATAATAATGATAATAATAATATATACGTGTTCTGCGGTCGGAAGTCGAAGTCATTAGTTTATAGTTGAAGTTGTTAAAAGGTGGAGAATTCAGCCTGTTTGACGTCCGTACTCAGACGTGTTGACACATTTTTCTTTTTTCAAACTGAACATAAAGTCAGAATCTCCGACTCTTCATACAGAATCATGATCGATTAGTTCTGTCTGACTTCTTGCCTTCCTTGTTTTTAACGTTACAGGTCGAACTCACGGAAGAGATGAAGCTTTCATGCTGCTGGACCACTGACGCTAAATTACCCTTTTTATTTGATGTAATATCAAATATAATGCAGTATATGACTTGTACACTGAATTACCATCGCTACTTATTTTACTGCTCTAATCTGCATGTTTTCTTTCAGGACGTATTGTCCGGCCTGAAGAAGGCTTCCAGCGCCGCATCAGTAAAATGATCAATAATTCAAATCCTATTATCTTGTGTGTCGTTTCATTTTGAATCGTCTGTTTGTGCTGCGACTGAGACACGATGTCTCATTTGGACCTGCGACGTCCAACCTGTCCCCTCGCATTCCCAAAGTCCTTCATTTAAAGACCAAATGCACCGAGTTCCCTTCAGCATGGAAGACTTATGCAGGAGGACATTCTGTCTTCTGCGCCGTGAGTCGGGACGGTTTTGATTTGATTTGATTTGAATGGTCTGAAAACTGAAGATTCTGGACAAACAAAGTTTTCTTTTTTTAGGAAAAACATATTTCTTGATGTTTATTACACTGAAATGTCTGAATGAAATACATATTTTATATTCTTTCACTCAGTCACACAAAAAAGATTAATTGATGTGAATCATGAGTTTGTGTTTACCGTGCGCAGCTTTCTACACACACACACACACACACACACACACACACACACAGTCTCAGGGCTGCATGCGAATGGCTCCGTCCAGGCGGACGACCTCTCCGTTGATCATCGGGTTCTCCACCAGGGAGGTCACCAGGTGGGCGAACTCTGCGGGGTCTCCCAGGCGCGACGGGAAGGGCACCTGGCGGGCCAGAAAGTCGCGCACCTTTTCGGGGAGACTCGCGAGGAGAGGCGTGGCGAACAGCCCTGAAGAGGGAGGAACGAACGAGACTTTACATTTCTGCTCCGTCTCCATCGAGGCTGAAGACACGACGTACGAGGAGGCGGAGCTCCGAGCGTCTGGTACTCTTTAAAAAAAAAAAATCTATTTTATAAATAATTTAGAATATTTTCTACATTGTCTTCTCCGCTGTCACTTATTTTATATCACCTTTTTTATTTTATTTTAAATTGGTTGTAAAAATTGTTGTACAGTGAACCCTCGCTATAACGCGGTTCACCTTTCACGGTCTCGCTGCTTCACGGATTTGCATCGTGCATTGTGTTCTGCATTCTGATTGGCTAAACAGTCTCTCCGCTTCTTCTCTACCTGTTTGTCAATAACGTTGCGGTTTAATATGTACACGTACGTAAAACAGCTTGCCAAATTAAAAATAATCGATGGTGGCATGTCGGTTTATAAGAATCTTTTTGCCCAGAAGAAAAAAGAGCGACAACAACTACCGATAACTATGTTCTTCTCTCGAAAAACCACACCTGCACCGCCGGCTTTAGAAGAAAGAACCGCTGCAGAGCGGAGTCAGGATGCAGCGGCTCAGTCAGAAGAGCAGTGAAATACACGAGTCACTATTTGTCCGACTGTACTTTGTATTTGTTTTCATAATCATTTTTCATTTTCTCCCGTTCTAATCCAATGACTCGGGTCGCAGTGGGGCGGTGCCGATCTCAGCAATTTGAAGCCTTCAGTTCGTATTGATGATTAAAATTATTATTTTACAGTACAGTAGTTATTTGTAAAAAAAAAAAACATTTATACAGTACTTTTATTTGTTAAACAAATGCTTGGGCCTGTAAAAAGGTTTTGTTCTTTGGTTTCAATGTATTATGGAGTATTTCATTGTATAATAATTGTAAAAAAAAATAAAGGTTACTACTTCACGGATTTCACCTATCACGGTTTCTATTTGGAACGTAACCCCCGCGATAAACGAGGGTTCACTGTATTTTTATTTTATTGTGAAAAACTTTACACCAAAGGTGCTTCAGAAATAAAGTTGACTTGACTTCGAACGCCAATAAAATGTCACTTTCTGTTTATTTATTTACAATGTAAAACGGCACAATAAACACAAACAAAAACAACTTTCAGTGTTACACTCCCGACCGGAGGACGGGTGAGTGGGGGCTGGTGGTGGTGGTGGGGGGGCCCCAGTCCGGTAAAACCCAGTCTTGTACCCGGCCCCCGCCTGCCCCCCCCCCCCCCCCCCGGGGGTTTAACAGCTCTACAGTTTGCGTCGGACTGGAAGGAGCCGGCGTGTTCCCCAAAAAACACAAAGTCTTCCAAAAGCTCACTAATCACGTCGTCTGAGTTCGTACCAGTCGTGTAAAATAAGTTGTCTGAAGCTTCATTTTTCTGTCAGCTGTGTGTTGGTTAAAGTGTGTTCACTGACCAGGTGCGATGGTGAGGACTCGGATGCCCATGGGTGCCAGGTCTCGTGCGATGGGCAGCGTCATCCCAACAATGCCGCCTTTAGAAGCTGAGTAAGCTGCTTGTCCAACCTCAAGAGAAACAAGAGAAATAAAGCTGATTAAAGAAATTAATTAGGAACTAGTCATGATTTTCAAATAAACAAAACAAAAATAGTCAAATCAAGTAGTTTATGTGACTATCGTTTTGTCTTATTTCCCCTGGTAGTAATTTGCACCTACAGCCAGAAGGTGGCGGTAATACACCTAAAATCAATGACGACTGTCGTCGACAACAAAAAAAACATCAGACTGTTTACAAAAGAGTTCGTAGCTTCAGGTCTGTAAAATGGTTCTGATCCAGAAGTGTCTTCAGCTGCAATACCAGCGAGTGCCACTAGAGGTCGGCTCCAAAAAGCCTCCGGCTCCATAGACTCCCATTCAACTTCTCAAAGCTTCAAAAAGACCTGTTTTTGGGGGGGGCGTGTCTGTTTGATTGACAGGCCTGTGGTGCAGTCAGGTTACAGCTATCGGTGGGCGGGACGTAGTATCGTCAGGTTTCCGATCAGATCGGTCAGATCCACCGCTGGCTCCTCCCCCAGCTCGTCCAAATATGGTCACTTCCTGCTCCGAACTAACAAGATGGTGACGGACAGAATCTGAACTGGAGGATTCATAATGTTCACAAACCAACGATGACATCACTGATGGTTGCTGACATCACTGATGGTTGATGACATCACTGATGGTTGATGACATCACTGATGGTTAGTTACATCGAGGTTCCAGTAAGATTACTGTGAGATTAGACGCTGCAGTAAAAAGCTGAAGGAGTCTTCGACCAGTAGCGAGTCGTCTGTTCTGTTTTGTTTTTGTTTATTTTCAAACCTACCTGTCCGTCAAAAGCAGCCACACTGGCCGTGTTGATGATGCAGCCTCGGTGTCCGTCTGCGTCGGGCTCGTTCTTCCCCATCTCACCCACAGCGAGGCGGATCACGTTGAAGGTTCCCGCGATGTTCACCTGCACAACAACAACAACAACAACAACAACAAAAAGAAAAGTCACGTGATTTTCCTGACGAGCCGTTTTCCGTCCGGCCGTACTTCTTACGTTGATGACACGCTGGAAGTCCTCCAGGCTGTGAGGGAGGTCCTTCTTGAAGTTGTACGTTTTGACGGCCACGGCGATGCCGGCGCAGTTCACCGCCAGGTCCAACCTCCCGAACTTCTCTCTGGCCAGAGAAACCGCCGACCGCACGTCTGCCTCCGACGTCACCTGCAGAGGACGAAGACAAAATGTTCGAGTCCAGGAAACTTTTATATAAAGTATAAAGTGGAACAGAAGAGGAATCTGGTGATGAAGTCATTGTGACCGTGCAGGAAGATGAGCCGGGTGTGAGCGCCGTCTACTGGGCTGAGAGGACATTACACCTCCAGCCTTGATATGCATTCAACACGTCTTCTGGGCTCAGAGTCTGTTCACTGTGGATGAAACCTGAAGGTACGGCCTGTTACCATGGTAACGGGAGGCAAATAAACCAGATCTGAATTTGTGAAAAAGTGGTGACATGTCTGAAATTCATTTTTGATTAATTCTAACAGGAAAAGTTAAAACTGAGAAAAAGTTGATTTTATACAAAAATGCTACGAAATAAAAAACCAAATGATCAGATGTTCTTCAACTAATAACAACAGTCTGATATCAATAATTACAACATTTTTAACAACTAATATGAAGGTTGAGAAAGTCAACAGTCTGAGCATCATGTTTCCACCTCGATAAACAACGAGTGTTCAGAGACGCGTCCCGGCTGGACTCACGTCTGCAGCAGCGAAGGTGCAGCGTTCCCCGAGACCGGCCGCCAGCGCGGCGCCGCCGGAGGACGGCAGGTCCACGATCACAGCCGACGCTCCGCTCTGCACCAGGCGCTCCACGGTGGCCCGACCCAAACCGGACGCCCCGCCCGTCACCATGCCGACCATACCCTGCAGAACAAACGCATTAAAAACCCACGTGGACGGGCGGCGGGGGAGGACGGTGGGAAAGGGAATAAAACTGGGAAAGACGGGCAAATTCATAAACTTCACTCACTTCTTCATTTTGGAGGAGAAAAAAACACTAGTGATCATGTGTGACGTCATTAAACGTATAAAAAAACTACAATATTTTGACTAGTTTAAATGTATTTGTATACATCTTAAAGGTACCATGTTGTATAAATTCAGATTTCCATTTCTTCTTTGGTGATAAAGAAGGACTCGTTGCTACGTAAATACCGTACTAACTAAACTAAACTAAACTAAACGCACCCAGCAGCTGGACTGTATCGACCTCCATCACTTGGTGATGTCACAAACTTACACTCAAAGGGGACCTTTAAATTGACTTCCATACTAGTCACAAAGAAACTGGAGATATGTTGAATTTTGAGTTGTCCATTTTTAGACACATTAAATTTAATTGTAGAAAACCTTTCAAGCGGTGTCTACTGATACTTTAACAAGACATCTTTAAAGACTTTTTAAGGTTTTGTCTGGAAAACGGAATAATCATGAGCCATTTTAGACGTAAAGATATCGTAAACTGGACTAATTAATCGTCACAACTCCATTAAATTGAATTATTTGGTTTGAATTTTTACGTTTTGACGAATCGACCTTTCACATGTGCTGAAGTCTCCCGTGTCCGGAGGTCAGCGAACACACCACGAAGGGCGCTCGTGAGCCTCCAAAGAAGCTTCTAAAGCTCGAAAGCAGCGAGCTGACCGGAAGTACAAAGCTCGCCCGTCTGTCAGCACGAGCCCGGCCACCTGTTGAAGTAAACACCACCTGTTGAACACCGTCAGTGACGCGGAGCGCGAACGCGTCGCATTCTTCTCCTCACCTTCACACACCGAATGTTCGCCATGTTTGTTCGAGGCCGGCCGTGACGTCACACGCCAGAGATCGTGTATGTGACAGATGGTCGCGCTCAGCCGATGAACCGTGTTCGTGCTCCTCAGCTCAAATCCAACGACGCTTCACTTTAACACATTTTATTAGTTATATATTTGAAAACAAAACAGAGGATAAATCAATCATAGTGTCTTTATAAAATATTAAACACTCATCAACGTTGTATTTCATTTTGAGCTGAATGATTTTTCGTTTATGAATGATCTAAATTAATTAATTTTCAAAGCAAAAATACCAAATAATCAGCATTTGCTGCTTATATATTGATGTTGCAGTAAAAATACAACTACTGCTATTTTTGCACTTCAGGTGCATTAATGCAGTACTGAAATGTTTTAGTGTCACAGCATATAAAAAAAATCATTCATTTGAAGGAAAAAAATAACAATTCCTAAAAAACAACGTGTTTTTGTGAGAACTTTCCAATATAAAGCTGTACGAGCACGATATGCTTCAGAAGTTATCCTACAAAAACCTCAGTGTGAGACCTCATGTCATTACTCTTCGGTCCTCCGACTCAAGCACTGAAGCCCCGCCCTCGACGTTGTGGCCTGGCCAATCGGTGAAAGGTTCGGGGAACGCCCCTTCCGAGGCAGCGCTCTCGTCCAATCAGAGCTCTGCAGCCGAGCGCGGTCATTTCAGGCGACTCGCTGATGAACTGAGACGTTCAGGGTCCTAACAGCTTTAAAGAACTATTTAATATACAAACTGGATTACTTGAAACCATGTTCGGTCCTGGAAGTCATGTAGGAAAGCAAACACAACATTTACAGAGCTTTGAGGAGAAAATCCTTTATTTTCAATAAAAATATCAAATCATGACATTTTTTTTACCTTTAAATTATATTTACTTCTAAAAAAGATTACAATCGCACCAAAAACTCAAAGATGTACGAAGAAGGCTGCTGGTACTTTTATTGATTATTTTCATTTATAATTCAACTATGGATCAACCAACTGCCAAAAATATGAAGATAATTAGTTTAGAGCTGCGAGTAATAAAACACTGATGACTACTTCGATCATTCGTGAATGTTTTGGTGGTTTTTTAAGCAGAAACTCAAGATTCAGTTTGCAGCTTTTCCAATGTGAGTTTTTAAACCTTTCATGTGTAAACACGTCCTTCAGTTCTGGTTTAACAGGTGATCCTGACTTTAATGTTCCAGTTATATCACTATATACTATACACTATAACACTATATATATATATATATATATTCACTAGCTGCAACTCTAATTGGGTTTAATATCATAAAAAAGAAAACGAGCAGAATTGACATTTGAGAAGATGAAACGATGACATCATGGCAAAATATTTGCTTTGAGAATTTGTTTTTTATAAATTCACAATTTGTTTCAGTTTTAATATAAAAATGACTGAAAACAACAGTGAAGTTGGTCGAAAGAAAAAGATGTCCGCAGAATCTGGAAGAGGAAACGCTTATATATCTTTATATATATATATATATATATATATATATATATATATATATATATATATATAGATATATATATATATATATATATATATATATATATATATATATATATATATATATATATATATATATATATATATATATATATATATATATACATATATATATATAGATATAGATATATATATATATATATCTATATCTATACGTACAGTGGGGCAAAAAAGTATTTAGTCATCCACCAATTGTGAAAGTTCTCCCACTTAAAAAGATGAGAGACGCCTGTAATTTTCATCACAGGTACACTTCAACTATGAGACAGGATGGAGAAAGAATCCAGGAAATCACATTGTAGGATTTCTAATGAATTAATTGGTAAATTCATCGGTAAAATAAGTATTTGGTAGTGATGTTACGAGGTGTGCCGACGCTTCGAAGCGTGTGTGGAGTAACGGAGGGGGCGTGTCCTCGAAGCACGTGTCGAGGCTTGCTTCATTTAGGGGAGGAGCCAAAAATGATGACGTCCGAAGCCTCGCTGCCGGCTGTACCACGTGACTGCTTCGGGAAGTGGTTCAGGTGTTGCCGGGAGGTTTGACGGCAACATAAACCCCTCAGGCTCCATTCAAAATGTGGGTTGTTGGTGGAGAGTTGAGGTCAGTTGAGAGTTTGGATAGTTTGGAGAGTTTAGAGAGAGAGAGATAGTTTGGAGATTTAGGAGAGTGAGGAGAGAAGGAGGTGATAAGATGGAGCCAGCCGGGAAGAGGAGGATTTCCCCTGTGGGAACACTTTGATTTGATAACTCCTAATAAGCTAAATCTAACTCTATTTCAGACACATTAGGTTTGCTTATCAAGAACTGTATTTTTCACAGTTTCTTATTTTATTCAAAGGTGAGGTGTTTATTGTGCTCCAAGGAGTTGGGGTACAATAACAACACCTCATCCATGCTGAGGCGTTAACGTGCCTTGCATGAGAATAAGGAGGAAACTGGAGCTTCACCCAGCCAAGGGAAGTCATTACAATATTACAAATGCACCGTCACAATTTATCCCTGTTCACTTTTGTTTATTGTGTAAATAAAGACAGATAACAGACACTGTATTTATTCTCTTTTAACCAGCCACCAGAAAACCAGAGCTGGATGAAGCCCTCGTCTCCATGATAGTGAAGGACACACAGCCCTTCAGTATTGTGGATGATGTTGGATTCAGGGCATTTGTGTCCAAACTGGATCCTAATTATGTCCTCCCTACAAGGCAGGTATGTATGGGTGCATGCATGAAACAAATGAGTACTTTATTGTGTCTCACAGTTCAGCACTATATATTTTTTCCTTGAGGCTCTGAAGGCCATGGTGGAGGCCAAGTATGAGTCAGCTCAGGAGAAGGAGAAGGCTAAAGTGGAAAAGGTGGCTGCTGTTAGCCTTACTTCTGACATGTGGACATCCATAAAACCAAAAACTGTTGAGAAACTGTTATTTCTGAATAAAAATGAATAAAATGTCCCCTGTCCTGTACATCATTGTCCAAGTTACACAAGCACTTCCACTGTCCTCTGCCTGCTTAAGCCCATGACATGTTCCTAAAGTGACAGAAAAACATGATTACACAACCTGCCATATCATATGATACGATAATTTTGGGAAAATTTACACACACAGAATACATTCAAAAGATATTTTATTATGCACATATGTGATAATTTATGTACAGAAATTATTTGGTCATACATTTTTGTAATTCAGTCATTCCCAACAGCCATAACAGACACAAACATTCAATGCATCACATGTGGTTCAGATCCAGCTGCCTGTCATTCTACACTTGGCCAGCAGGTGGTTCCGTGTTCACATGAAGCTTCGAGTAATGAACCCTTTCTGGAACCAGTTGGCTGAAGTGGTTCGATGCCTCATGAGGCTTCATCTCACCATCACTAGTATTTGGTCACCGACAAACAAGCAAGATTTCTGGCTCTCACAGACCTGTAACTTCTTCTTTAAGAGGCTCCTCTGTCCTCCACTCGTTACCTGTATTAATGGCACCTGTTTGAACTTGTTATCAGTATAACAGACACATGTCCACAACCTCAAATAGTCACACTCCAAACTCCACTATGGTCAAGACCAAAGAGCTGTCAAAGGACACCAGAAACAAAATTGTAGACCTGCACCAGGCTGGGAAGACTGAATCTGCAATAGGTAAGCAGCTTGGTGTGAAGAAATCAACTGTGGGAGCAATTATTAGAAAATGGAAGACATACAAGACCACTGATAATCTCCCTCGATCTGGGGCTCCACGCAAGATCTCACCCCGTGGGGCCAAAATGATCACAAGAACGGTGAACAAAAATCCCAGAACCACACGGGGGGACCTGGTGAATGACCTGCAGAGAGCTGGGACCAAAGTAACAGAGGCTACCATCAGTAACACACTACGCCGCCAGAGACTCAAATCCTGCAGTGCCAGACGTGTCCCTCTGCTTCAGCCAGTACATGTCCAGGCCCGTCTGAAGTTTGCTCGAGAGCATTTGGATGATCCAGAAGAGGATTGGGAGAATGTCATATGGTCAGATGAAACCAAAATAGAACTTTTTGGTAAAAACTCAACTCGTCGTGTTTGGAGGAGAAAGTTGCATCCAAAGAACACCATACCTACTGTGAAGCATGGAGGTGGAAACATCATGCTTTGGGGCTGTTTTTCTGCAAGGGGACCAGGACGACTGATCCGTGTAAAGGAAAGAATGAATGGGGCCATGTATCGTGAGATTTTGAGTGAAAACCTCCTTCCATCAGCAAGGGCATTGAAGATGAAACGTGGCTGGGTCTTTCAGCGTGACAATGATCCCAAACACACCGCCG
Source organism: Brachyistius frenatus (assembly GCF_029030835.1). Taxonomy (NCBI): domain Eukaryota; kingdom Metazoa; phylum Chordata; class Actinopteri; family Embiotocidae; genus Brachyistius; species Brachyistius frenatus. Next base: position 40,534 of record NW_027210877.1, read on the forward strand.
GGCAACGAAGGAGTGGCTTCGTAAGAAGCATTTCAAGGTCCTGGAGTGGCCGAGCCAGTCTCCAGATCTCAACCCCATAGAAAATCTGTGGAGGGAGTTGAAAGTCCGTGTTGCCCAGCGACAGCCCCAAAACATCACTGCTCTGGAGGAGGTCTGCATGGAGGAATGGGCCAAAATACCAGCAACAGGGTGAAGAGCTTGTGAAGACTTACAGAAAACCTTTGACCTCTGTCATTGCCAACAAAAGGTATAGAACAAAGTATTGAGATGAACTTTTGTTATTGAATAAATACTTATTTTTCACCATAATTTGCAAATATATTCTTTAAAAATCAGACAATGTGATTTTCAGGAAAAAAAAATTCTCATTTTGTCTCAGTTGAAGTGGAAGAACTTTCACAATTGGTGGCTGACTAAATACTTTTTTGCCCCACTGTGTGTGTGTATATATATATATATATACACACATGTGTGTATATATATATATATATGTGTGTGTGTGTATATATATATATATATATATATACACACACATGTATGTGTATACACGAATGTATATATATATGTATACATATATACGTATGTGTATACATATACACATACGTATATATGTATACACACGTGTATATATATATACGTATGTGTATATGTATGTCTGTATGTATATGTATATATATGTGTATATATATATATATGTATGTGTATATATGTGTATAACCCTAACCACCCGCTCCACCTCACCGCCCGCTCCACCACACCGCCCGCTCCACCGACCGTCCGCTCCACCCTACCGACCGCCCGCTCCACCTCACCACCCGCTCCACCTCACCGCCCGCTCCACCGACCACCCGCTCCACCCTACCGACCGCCCGCTCCACCTCACCACCCGCTCCACCTCACCGCCCGCTCCACCTCACCACCCGCTCCACCGACCACCCGCTCCACCCTACCGACCGCCCGCTCCACCTCACCACCCGCTCCACCGACCGCCCGCTCCACCCTACCGACCGCCCGCTCCACCTCACCGCCCGCTCCACCTCACCGACCCCGCTCCACCTCACCGCCCGCTCCACCACATCGCCCGCTCCACCGACCGCCCGCTCCACCACACCGCCCGCTCCACCTCACCGCCCGCTCCACCGACCACCCGCTCCACCCTACCGACCGCCCGCTCCACCTCACCGCCCGCTCCACCGACCACCCGCTCCACCCTACCGACCGCCCGCTCCACCACACCGCCCGCTCCACCCTACCGACCGCCCGCTCCACCTCACCGCCCGCTCCACCACACCGCCCGCTCCACCGACCGCCCGCTCCACCCTACCGACCGCCCGCTCCACCTCATCGCCCGCTCCACCCTACCGACCGCCCGCTCCACCACACCACCCGCTCCACCTCACCGCCCGCTCCACGCTACCGACCGCCCGCTCCACCTCACCGCCCGCTCCACCCTACCGACCGCCAGCTCCACCCTACCGACCGCCCGCTCCACCTCACCGCCCGCTCCACCGACCACCCGCTCCACCCTACCGACCGCCCGCTCCACCACACCGCCCGCTCCACCCTACCGACCGCCCGCTCCACCTCACCACCCGCTCCACCACACCGCCCGCTCCACCCTAACGACCGCCCGCTCCACCTCACCACCCGCTCCACCACACCGCCCGCTCCACCCTAACGACCGCCCGCTCCACCTCACCACCCGCTCCACCCACCGCCCGCTCCACCCTACCGACCGCCCGCTCCTCCACCACCGCCCGCTCCACCCTACCGACCGCCCGCTCCACCACACCGCCCGCTCCACCCTACCGACCGCCCGCTCCACCACACCGCCCGCTCCACCCTACCGACCGCCCGCTCCACCTCACCACCCGCTCCACCCTACCGACCGCCCGCTCCACCACACCGCCCGCTCCACCGACCGCCCGCTCCACCTCACCGCCCGCTCCACCACATCGCCCGCTCCACCCTACCGACCGCCCGCTCCACCTCACCGCCCGCTCCCCTACCGACCGCCCGCTCCACCTCACCGCCCGCTCCACCTACCGACCACCCGCTCCACCTCACCGCCCGCTCCACCGACCGCCCGCTCCACCCTACCGACCGCCCGCTCCACCTCACCGCCCGCTCCACCCTACCGACCGCCCGCTCCACCTCACCGCCCGCTCCACCCTACCGCCCGCCCGCTCCACCCTCACCGCCCGCCCGCTCCACCCTACCACCGCCCGCTCCACCTCACCACCCGCTCCGGTCCACGTTGTCTTCTGAATGGTGTCCGGTGTTTTTGGACAGCAGACATGCAGAGTATGACGCCGATCACCAATGGCAACAGAGACTTCAGTCACCGTGGCAACCGAACACAGGATGTGGGATGGTGCCTCTCCTGTCAGGTGATGGTTGGTTCACCGTGAGAAAGACAGTAGGCTGTATAGTTATCTCCCAGATCTGGTGTGATCCTAAAACTATACAAACTACTACCTCATCCCACAGCTCCCAGCGCCTCCTCCAGGAGGTCAGGAGGTCACAACCCGACCCGTCAGCGCCTCCTCCAGGAGGTCAGGAGGTCACAACCCGACCCGTCAGCGCCTCCTCCAGGAGGTCAGGAGGTCACAACCCGACCCGTCAGCGCCTCCTCCAGGAGGTCACCTCCCCATCAGACATGGGGCAGGATGAAGAAGAGCTGACCGGTCCTCCTGGATGCAGCCTCGGGGAGCTCCTGTCCTCCAGGAGGTCACCAGGGGCCGAACCAAGCGGCAGAGCAGCTCCCTGTGCCCGGGAGGAGCAGCTCCCTGTGCCCGGGAGGAGCAGCTCCCTGTGCCCGGGAGGAGCAGCTCCCCCGGGCACTAGCCTTCAGGGCTAGTTAGCATTAGCTAGTTAGCATTAGCTGCACAGACGCTCGTCCCGTTAAAGTGATGCAACATCAGCGCTGCTAGCTGCTAGCTGCTAGCTGTCAGCTCCACCCGCTCCGCTCCGCCACACCACCCCCATCCGCCTCCCCGCCGTCTTCCTCCCCTGTTTGGGTACCAAACCACGGCAGCGGTTAACGTCCATCTTCCGTGTGAAGCCCAGGTGGACCCTCGCATCGTCCTCGCCATCTTTCCGAGCGGAGGTGCTGATCGCGTGTCCAATTATCGCGAGATGTGCGGGTCTGCGTGGAGCGCGCATGAACGAGATTTCAAGTGCAGGGAGCAACCATTGATTGATTGATTGATTGATTGATTGATTGACTGTCTTCCTCTTCATTTTATATTCTTTGGAGTTGAGATAATTGTTTGCAGTAAATAAACATTTAATAAAGTTTCCATTTCACTCTGTAAGTTATCAGATGTTTAACTTTAGATCATGTTTATAGTCTATATATATAGATATATATATAGTTTAACTGTTAAAAATATTGTCGAATTTAATTTGTATACAACTTCATTAAAGTGCATAATTAACCATTTTTAATGGATTTTATACTATTAAATGTACAAGTAGCATATTTGCCTTTAAATTGCGGTAGAAGACCTAAAGTTACTTCCCAAAACCATCCTTTTAAATTTCAACCAGTCAATAGGGATTAAAATCATTTAAATAGCCATTGACTTTATAAAATTCGGATATTTAAAGCCTCCATAATTACTTTTCATTTCACTGCATGCGTCTATAAAATTAAAAAATTAAAGCCAACGTAAATCTAAAATAAATCAAGACTCTGGACACAAAAAATACTTTTTTTACTAAAAGAATAAATTTTATTTCAGCACTGTAAGTCATTTCCCAACCAGTACAAACATGACTGCCATCTTTGTCTCTTTCTGAACCTTTCCTCCCCTCCCTCTGTGAGATCAGACCACCAACAGCCACAAATTAAAATTAAAATAAAAAATAAAAAAAAGAAGCTTTCTTTTCTCACCTTTTCCACAAACCGTCCGGTGCTTCCATAATGCTAACAATGATGACAAATTATACCAACCATAATTATAACAGCAATAATGATGATGATAATATTTCTATAACAATAATATTATGGATAAATTTTAACCCTTTTTTTTTTTCGCTGCACAGGTAGTTTTGGGTACTGATGATGCATCGGGACACGTGTTGCTGAGGGATCTGACCCACGGGACGAGAAACATGGCCCACAATAATCAAACCTGTCTGGGACTCAGCCACAGGAGGGGGGGCTTCGGTTTATGGGTCAGTGGTGGAGGGGGAGCGTGGGGGGGGGGGGGTTATTATACTGGAGCTTGGGGGAGGGGGTGTTGAGGGGGGGAGTGGCAGTGTAGAGAGAGACAGACAGAAAAAAATTAGGGACGTTTATTCAAACTGAGAATCCTGCGAACAGATCGGGACCGGTGCAAAACACCGCCGACTGCACATCTGTGTGACAGACCATAATACTGTTTCTACAACACCACATCGTACACGGCCGACTCAGACTCTTGGTTCTCTTCACAATTGTCGAGCTCTTCGGAGACGCTCCCGTTTTTTTGTAGGCAGAGAGGCGAGTTTTCTTTTCTAACCAGCTGGTGTTCAGTAACTCAGAGAGGCTCAACGTTTCCTCGCAACACTTCATCAGATTATTCGCCGGTAAACCTTCCTCAGAATTTAATTTCTATGGATGAGAAAAGTAAGATGAAACCAATGGACGGGAAGTCGTTGACAGTCAATTACTTATATTATGGATTTTCTCAATATTTCTATTGTTTTGATGCAGAAAATATCCAAAAGTTGAAGGTGACGTCGTCATTGTTTGGGGAGGGACCAGTCTGTGCTGAAGTTACACTACTGGTCCTCCAATTGCTGCGACTTCCTGTGTTCCTTTCAAATTAAAAGCCCTCAAGTGTTTCATAGCCTTATTCTAGGTTTTGACATGTCTTGTCCAAAATCCAAAGATATTCAATGAATTCATGTTACATAAAGAGATCAGGGCTGCAACAATCATTTTTCTGTAAAAAAAAAAAAAGAAAAAGAAAAACTGTTGTAGTTCCTGCAGCCCAAAGTCTTCAATTTAAATTGCTTGTTTTATCTAATTTACAGATATTCGAGAACAAATTAATTGTCATTTGACTACTTGTTGCAGCTCTAAAAGCAAATCTTCACCACTGAAAACCTGTAGTCAAACTATTTTGAAAGTTTTAGTTCATTTTCTAACCGTTTCCTTTGTTTTAAACATCTTTAGGTGAATTATTTCCTATTCGTGTTGATTTGAAATCTCCTGGAAGGCCGACGCATCTCAGATTTGTGTTTCGAGGAAAATTCTACCCCCTTAAAGAAAAGCCTCCGTGCCCTCTTACAGTATGAGGAGACTCAGTCGGTTTGAGTCCGGGAGTTAAACGCAAGTTGGAGAGCACACAACAATGACATGTCAGAAAAATACAAAAGAGGGCGCCAAACGGCGGCGTGACTGAAAGCGTTGCGTCGGGTGTCTGATCTGATGTGAGCGAGCGCTGCTGGTTCACGCAGCCTCAATTCAGTCAGCGAAGAACGGAGGGCGCGAGCACAGCCACCGATGGAATTTTTTTTACCCACAATGCTTCTCGACAACTCGTTTGCAAACCCGCCTACTCGTCGGCTCACTCGCTTGTCCCCCTGTCTGTCTGCGTCTCCACGACAACCAGTGTTTAATAACAAACAAAATACAAAATAAAACAACGTTACCTCACAGACTTGGATAAATCACACGTGCTGTAATGTCTTTATATATATAATCATACTCATCGGAAAACTCGGGGGGGGGGGGGGGTGAACCGTCGATGTCGGGTGGGAAAGGGGCAGGTGGGGGGGGGGGTTATGGGGAGTCGAAGGGGGGATGTTGGGTGTACTTTGGTTCTCAGGTGTTTACAAGAGATGTTTCGCTGCTTTGTGCAAGGGCGCAGAGTTCAGCTTCGATCGATCATGAGTAAGAAATCGTTATCGGGATATATCATGAGAATCAAACATAGTGCAGACGACGATTTTTCAATTCGAAAAAACGGGCAATATTTACTTACGCACATAATAAACGGTGAAGTGGTCTAAAGATGCCATATAAAATACAGGTAAGGAAAATGGCGATCGTTACAGTTCAAATCTCTAGGTTGGCTAAGCGTATTTCAGTACTAATCGAAGCAATGGTAGAAGGATTAGATTAGAAGATGTAATAACATTAAAAATAGTAAGAAAAAACACATTTGCACAATTGAATAAAACAGTTTTGATTTTTTTTTCTGATTTTTTATCCACTCTGGCTAGATACATACAGAAACTGATTATCAACGTTAATATAACCTTTACTGTTAGTTGGGTTGATTAAAGGGGGCGGGGCAGCCCAAAGAGAAGAAGAGAAAATAACGGCCAATAGAAACGGTCCTACGGGCTAAACGGAGAGCGAGGTGGAAAGAGAACTGAAATACAGGAAGGGGACGGGGACGGGGGGGGGGAACCTGTGTACAATATCTGTCTGTTTTTAATGAGCGTCAGTGGGCGTGGCCTCTGTGTGTGTGTGTGTGTGTGTGTGTGTGTGTGTGTGTCAGAGTGTGTGTGTGTGTGTCTGTCAGAGTGTGTGTGTGTGTGTGTGTGTGTGTGTGTGTGTGTGTGTGTGTGTGTGTGTGTGTGTTGGGGAGATTTGAGGGCAGAGAAGAAGTGAATGAAAGGGGGGGGGGGCAGGCGAGAAAAAAGTGTCATAGCAGTAGGGGGGGGGGGGTTAGGATAACAAGCATAAAAATCACTGATCAAATACCTATCGAAACTAAAACAGACGAGGACAAAAGAGGGACACTACATCATGTGTTGTGTTGACTTTTTTTTTTTCCGTAACTACCTACTGTGTAACTCAGGATTCAACATCTATGTATGTTTAATGTGCGTGTGAATGTACTCCTCTAAAAGCATTTGTTTCTTTTTTTTACTCCGTCTTTGCAAAAAAAACAACAAAAAACCCAGTGAATTGTGTTTTGCGTGTTGTTTTCTGTAGTCAGTGGGACGTGTTACCAGCTGATCTCCGATGAACTGACGACGTCCACTGAGGAACTGAAACTGCACAAAATCACTTCAGCACGAAAGCAGAGAGAACGCTGCTGGTAACACATGCAACTGATACCTGCCTGGTGTGTGTGTGTGTGTGTGTGTGTGTGTGTGTGTGTGTGTGTGTGTGTGTGTGTGTGTGTGTGTGTGTGTGTGTGTGTGTGTGTGTGTGTGTGTGTCTGTGTGTGTGTGTCTGTGTCTGTGTGTCTGTGTGTGTGTGTGTGTGTCTGTGTGTGTGTGTGTGTCTGTGTGTGTCTGTGTGTGTGTGTGTGTGTGTGTGTGTGTGTGTGTGTGTGTGTGTGTGTGTGTGTGTGTGTGTGTGTGTGTGTGACTGTTTATCTGGCGAGCGAATCGAGAGAGGGCATCATATACCGGATCACACTCTGGCTCGCCACGAGTAAATAAAAAAAAACATCTTCTAACAATGTACTGTTGCGATACACATATTTGTACTAATGTCAAAAGTTGAAAAGCAGTTAAGTATATGACTCCTAGTTTATTCTAGACTTAGTAGTTCGGCCAGTGGAGCTATAATGTCTAGCCTAGTCTCGGTGTCTTGGTGGTTTTACAGTCCTGTGTTAAGCCCCGACGCTGTCACCTACTCTATTAAAACACCTACAGCGCTCGTACGCTTTATAATCCCGAGCAGTGAAACGGCTAACAACTCCGAAACCTCCGATGTTCTTGTGTTGGTGTTGGTGTTGGTGTCAGGAGGAAGCGGCGGCGCGGCGGCGGCGGCCTCCCATGCGACGATGAGCGTAGGCCAATACTCGCGGCGGGGTCAGCTGTCAGCTGTCTCTGTAATGGTTGAGTTCATAACAGAGGTGGGGGGATGTCTGACGCGACTACATTAACACTTATATATATATGTATATATATGTGTATATATAGATCTATATATAGATCTATATATAGATATATAGATATAGATATATAGATCTAGATAGTCGGGTTTTGTTTTCCTTCAAAAACGGCCTTTTCGTAGGAGCTGTTTTTTTCTCCATGTCAACTCTGTGGCACGATAAAGAGCACAAGTCATCAACATAGTAAGAAAATAAGGTGCTTCTTGTTGACTTTGAGTTCATTTCAACCGTCTGTTCATAAAGTGTGTTTGTTTTAGAGATTACAACGTTCACGGCCAGCATCTCTACGCAGCAGTAGGTCGGTCTACTGCTCGTGCTTTAGCACGTGCTACCGCTAAATCTGTAAGAAGAAGTACGTACTGGTATTTTCCGGTTTGTCAGATGAGACCTATACTGTGTGTGTGTGGGAGGTGGGGGGGGGGGAGTTTGGAGGGGGGGGGGGGTACACACGTTTCATTCTCTACAAACATAAGTGCTCTAATAAATCATTTCAGTATCGTAAGAAGTCGTAGAACGATTACGAGGTCCCTCTTCCCCGTCATGTGACGTGTGATCCGGCCCCCTCCAGTTTAACAGGCTCCGCCCAGGGGTTTGGGTGGAGGTGCTCCGGGTGGGGGCGGGGGCGGGGGGGCAGGGAAGTGCTTCCTGCTGGTCTAAAGTGACACACCGGAGATCTGCGGGGCAACAGCTCTCGGTGGCGGGCTATCGTTATGGCAACGGTTGCTGAGTCACCCCGAGGTCGGAGGTTTCTCGGCTGCCACACCCCTTTTTGTATTAAAATACACTTTGGAAATAACTTTTCTAGAAATCTGAAATGGTTCCCGGGAGACGGATCAGGTCTCCTCTAAACTTCTTGAGTGAACTTGAAGACGTCTTCAGGGACCCCGCCGGGCAGCGGTTCCCTGAACGCCTCACCGTTCATATCCGTCGTTCACTGGGCAGCGTGACTCGTTTCTTTCTTCTTTTGGCCGTAACTCAAGAAGGTGCCTCAGAGTTTAGTTTCTTCTATCAGCTGGTCGGAGGACTGTCCAGTGTGGTTGAACATATTTTATATATTTTAAAACAAAGTGCTTCGTTGTCTGAAACCACTCTGTTCACATTCTGACGTCTGTCAAATAGATCTCTACCTTTAAATGTAGTTCTACATGTCTTAATGATTTACGGGGGGGGGGGGGGGGGCACCCCTCAGACTGTCAATTCGACCGTTATAGGGGCGTGTTCAAATTCATTATAAATACAACATTAAGTGCTTTTTTTGGGGTAATACAATCAAAGCTTTGGGAGAAGGAGGGGAGGTGGGTTTGGGGGGCGGACAATAATATAATAATGCACTTTCATATCGGAGGAGCAGGAGGGTAAAATCTTGCATACTTCAGGGCTTAAGGTGCATAAATTCATGGGGGCTAAGCGCTAGGCTATGCTACATCGGTCAAAGTAAGATACCACGGCGGTGCAGAAGTGCTCCAGTGATAACCAATCGATCTGCAGAGGGTTTTGTCGCTAGCACGGCATGCTAACACTGTGTGATTAGCAGTGGGGGGAGGGGGAGAAGGGGGGTCACTGCACTGAAGAATGATGTCACTGTTCAAAACATTCCCCACATATCCGGAGTCCAACTCCGAACCCATGTAAGACAAACCGCTCACGAGATGGCGATGGCAACAAACCACAACAAAAAGAATTCACCACGGCGACCAGGCCTTAGCTGCTGTAACCATGGAAACCACATCCAATCTGGCACCGTAACCGAAAGCTGAACATCCGTGTGCAGAGATTCAAACAACGGGACAATTTAAAAAACACAAAATAAGACAAACTTCCGACTGTACAGAAACCCCAGTAACGGGGGGATTGTGTGTGTGGAGGAGGGGGGAGGGGGGGTCGCTCGTTTAAGTGGTGAGTCGTGATGGGGGGGAGGGCGGGGGGGGGGGGGGCGCTTCACTTTGAGTGCGGGAAGGGAGGCGTTTAGGATTTTTGTTTTGGAGGGGTGGGGGCGCTTACGAACTCTTAGAGAAAACCTCTCTTCAAAAAAACAATGTAAAACCACATGAGAAAAGTAAGAAGGGAGTTCCAGCTGATTGAGCCTCAGGTGGGGAGCAGTGGAGGAGACGGGGCGGAGCCTCGCCTCCTCCGCTGCTCCGCCCACCAGGTGCACAGCTAGAGGCGGGGCTACAAAAACAGGGAAAGGCAGTCGAATACACAGATAACTCTCTTTAGAGCGGCGCTCCCGGGAAGGGACGCCGTCACTCCTCCTTCTGTAGCGCTCCGTCTGACGGGCAGTCGTCAAGGCAACAGGGGGCCTCCACTTCCACCCCCTCTGATTGGTTGTCTCTGCTGGCTAAGGCACACGGGATTGGCTGGGCCAGGGGGGCCAGCTCCAAAGGCTGGCCGACGGCGGAGGCTGCCGAGCTGCCGTTCAGCTGCTGAGTCGCAACCTCTGGCGTGGAGCCCGCCTCCTCTGAGGGCTTTGGGGGACTGCTGGATGGGGGGGATGACGAGGTCTGGGGGGCAGGGGGGAGAGTTTTAACAAAACAGCAGCAGGGACGAGAAAGAAAGTCGGACTGTGACAGAAGAAGGACTTTGATGGGCTCCTGTTTGACATGTTTGTACCTGTGTTCTGCTGGGAACGACTTTCTTCCCTCCCCGGGCCTTCGCTGGGATCTCCTTCCCCCTGCTGGGAGCAGAACACACTCACAACTCTGCTGACGCTGAGCCGCACAAAACACCGGCAAGGAGCATATCGAACACTCTCTCCTCCCCCTCCTCTCTTCCCCTCCCCTCCTCCTCTCCTCTCCTCCTCCCCTCCCCCTCTCCCCTCCTCCTCCTCCTCCTCTCCTCTCCTCTCTCCTTACTTACGTGGGATTTACACATATTGCTGCTGGAGATATTTCTGCAGTGCTTTAGAGAATATGTCTGATTGTGATGATCGTCCAGACCATATCGTCCCCACAAGTCTTTTCTATTTGTTCCACACGTTGTTCATTCCTCAGTAAGATCTGCAGCGCTCAGAGTTTCAGCTGCGTTGTGATTCCAGTAGCAGCTAACGTAGCCTCGAGCCGCTAGTAGAGGCTCGTTTCTTTCTAACTCCACAAACGTTTAGTCGTCACAACCAACCAGCTGAGATTCTCCTACTACTGTTCTACCGACACCGAGAACAGACTTTAAAATGTAAAATCTGTTTATTTCTCTAAATGTTGAACAGAACCATATCAGTAGTTCAGCCTCCGTCGCCTTTTAATCCAACAACTGCAGCTAAAAAGTACCTCAGAGTTTTGAGTACGAAACTCAGACTGGATATAAAAGAGTTCGTAGCTTCAGGTCTGTAAAATGGTTCTGATCCAGAAGTGTCTTCAGCTGCAATACCAGCGAGTGCCACTAGAGGTCGGCTCCAAAAAGCCTCCGGCTCCATAGACTCCCATTCAACTTCTCTCATCAAATCCAAAGTGAATAAAATGTGTCCATCAGTTATCTCGGTGTTGTTAGCTAAAGTCACTCCTTCTTCTTAGTTTTCTGGAGGTCCATCTGAAAATAATCCCTCATTCATTAGAAAAGAAGATTCAAGAAGACCTGTTTTTGGGGGCGTGTCTGTTTGATTGATAGGTCTGCGGTGCAGTCAGGTTACAGCTATCGGTGGGCGGGACGTAGTATCGTCAGGTTTCTGATCAGATCGGTCAGATCCACCGCTGGCTCCTCCCCCAGCTCGTCCAAATATGGTCACTTCCTGCTCCAAACTGCTCCGAACTAACAAGATGGTGACGGACAGAATCTGAACTGGAGGATTCATAACGTTCACAAACCAACGATGACATCACTGATGGTTGATGACATCACTGATGGATGCTGATTGGTTGGTGAGAACTAAACAATGCTTTCGCACCAACGTCCACATGCTTGCCGCTGATCTACAACAGCACCGAGGATACTACCGGATAAACAGCCTGCAGGTGTAGATCCAAACTCGCCAACATCTCCATTTGAACTTTAAATTTGCGTGTCAGGAATGTGGTTGGTGTTGGGGCACCATCACCGTACTCACCCTTTGCCTGCTCCCACCGACACCACCTGCATGTTGAAGCCGCCTCTCCCGCGGACCGGTTTGTTGCCGGCCCACTGTCCGACAACCATGCCAGCTATCTCCAGCTTCCCTCCCTGAGGAGGAATGGACTGAATGCCTGAAGAATGAAGAAAGGATCGAAAAGTCTGTCCACTACAGCTAACTTTCATTGTTTCATTGTAACGATATGCAGTATATAAAATACATTATATACACATGGAATTTAAATTTAAAACTAAAACCTAAAGCTTTTTTTTTACTGTGGTTAAATCAAATTTGGGACAACCAGTTCATATGTTGGACTGCATTTCATTTTTGTGTTTAATCTTAATTATATTTTATCTTATATTTTAGCTGTACATTTATAAATCCGATTTATATATCTTTATATTTCCATATAATTCTTTTTTATTTTGTCTGATTGTCTTAAAAGTCGAACACATCACGTTAAATTGCTCCTATTTTTTCCTTTGTGCATCACAACCGTGGGAAAATAGTTTACAACAATATACTCAACTATCATTTTTCTATGAATCCACACTGATTGTTTGAAGTAAATTTTACAGTCAGTAGATATATATTAATATTTTATCATGTAGATATGGGACTAAATATCGATTTTGGATATCATAATATTGGTACATTTGGTCTCAGGCTGCATCACAGTAAAGTGAAGTTGTTTTTTGAACTTACCAAACTGTTGTAGCTTTTCTTTTATTTCCCTTTAGCCATTTAGTCATTATATCCCTATTACAGATGATTATTTATCAAAAATCTAAATGTGTCTCTACTTTGTGAAAGTACTGATAGTACAGCTATCATATATCAATAGAGATATTAGATTTTGTTCATCTCACCCAGCGCTCAGAGTGAACATACTCAGAATCAGCTTCAAGTTAGTTTCTCGTGTGACATCAGGACAAAACGGAGAGAATCTTAAAAGTGAAAACACGGCGGTGATGAACAGCGTCTCGGTACCTGGGAAGGCTCTGGGCCTGTGCTGGGCGGGGTGATGGGGGTGGTGCGGGTGATGGTGGGGGGGCATGCCGCCCATGGGACGGGGCGGGTAGAGAGGAGGCATCGGGTAGAACGGGGGCACCATGGCGGGAGGGAGGAAGGCGGGAGGTGGAAGGGGAGGGGGAGGCGGAGGAGGGCGGGACAGGTTGATGCCCTCCAGGATCGCCTGCCGCATCTTCTCCACCTTGGACACCAGCTCCTCCTGCGAAAGCACAAATTATTGTGGTGCGACTGCTGAATACGTCACTTCGGGCCTTTAATTGTTCTCAATAATTCCTCCCATCTCGTACCTGCCCCTCACACATGTCCAGCAGGGCGGCCCGATCTCGGGCGGCCCGCGCCAGCTTGCTCTGGAACAGTTTGCCATCGAAGAAGCCCCAGGGGCAGCAGTGTTCCCATGGCAACGGCTGACCGCAAACATCATTGATGAAGAGCGCCGTGTCAACGCCGGCCATGAAGAGAGCAGCCAGCTGCACGCCGCGAGCATCCACCTTCTCCACCTGACAGAAAACACAAATAACAACAACAAATGGCAGCATTTAAAAACTGGAAACAGGAACAAGTAAAACAAAATTTGGGAAAGTTTGGAAGATGTGTAAATCATGAGGTCATCAACACACCAAGCTCTCAACGGCAGTCGGGAGCAACTTGGGGTCGTAAAGCGCTTTGTAAAAAAGCACGAAGAAAGTGGAGTTTTTACCACTTTCAGGGTACGAATCACAAGATGCAGCTTCCTCTTGATGTTGCAGAGTTTCATTTTGTGATTGTTTTGATCAGAAATGTTTGATTTGACGGCAGACTTTCTCAAAACTCGCAATATAATTCATTTTTTCAGGGAGTTTTTTTGTTTAGATTGTGACGGGCGTCTCACCTTGAGCTCCTGGAGCTGGTCGGGTTCGTAGAGCTGGCTGGAAACAGCTTGAGCCAGGAAGGCGTCGAGCTCATGTCTCTGGAGGATCCTTCCTCCAGGCCACTGCATCATATACCTGCAGGCGAAGGAAGCAACAGAGCTGTACAAACATCTGACTCCATGTTTCAGTTACTAATATAGGAATGACACTACACACAGCAAATACATGACAATGATCTTATGTCAGACTGGCTCTCTGTTCATTGGTATTGTTATTCTTGGAAATGCAAACATCAGCACTATTTAAAGTGTCTAATTTATATTTCCTGAAGTAACAAAAGAGGTAAAAAACTATTTTTTTCTGTAACTGTAACGGTCACGTATTAGTTAATGCTGACTCACTGTAACGGTCACGTATTAGTTAATGCTGACTCACTGTAACAGTCAGGTATTGTTAATGCTGACTCACCGTAACGGTCACGTATTGTTAATGCTGACTCACCGTAACGGTCACGTATTAGTTAATGCTGACTCACCGTAACGGTCACGTATTAGTTAATGCTGACTCACTGTAACAGTCAGGTATTGTTAATGCTGACTCACTGTAACAGTCAGGTATTGTTAATGCTGACTCACCGTAACGGTCAGGTATTGTTAATGCTGACTCACTGTAACGGTCACGTATTAGTTAATGCTGACTCACCGTAACGGTCACGTATTGTTAATGCTGACTCACTGTAACGGTCAGGTATTGTTAATGCTGACTCACCGTAACGGTCACGTATTTTTAATGCTGACTCACTGTAACGGTCAGGTATTGTTAATGCTGACTCACCGTAACGGTCACGTATTAGTTAATGCTGACTCACTGTAACGGTCAGGTATTGTTAATGCTGACTCACTGTAACGGTCACGTATTAGTTAATGCTGACTCACCGTAACGGTCAGGTATTGTTAATGCTGACTCACTGTAACGGTCAGGTATTGTTAATGCTGACTCACCGTAACGGTCACGTATTAGTTAATGCTGACTCACCGTAACGGTCAGGTATTGTTAATGCTGACTCACTGTAACGGTCACGTATTGTTAATGCTGACTCACTGTAACGGTCACGTATTAGTTAATGCTGACTCACTGTAACGGTCACGTATTAGTTAATGCTGACTCACTGTAACGGTCACGTATTAGTTAATGCTGACTCACTGTAACGGTCACGTATTAGTTAATGCTGACTCACTGTAACGGTCACGTATTAGTTAATGCTGACTCACCGTAACGGTCACGTATTAGTTAATGCTGACTCACTGTAACGGTCACGTATTAGTTAATGCTGACTCACTGTAACGGTCAGGTATTGTTAATGCTGACTCACCGTAACGGTCACGTATTAGTTAATGCTGACTCACCGTAACGGTCACGTATTAGTTAATGCTGACTCACCGTAACGGTCACGTATTAGTTAATGCTGACTCACCGTAACGGTCACGTATTAGTTAATGCTGACTCACTGTAACGGTCAGGTATTGTTAATGCTGACTCACTGTAACGGTCACGTATTGTTAATGCTGACTCACTGTAACGGTCAGGTATTGTTAATGCTGACTCACTGTAACGGTCAGGTATTGTTAATGCTGACTCACTGTAACGGTCAGGTATTGTTAATGCTGACTCACTGTAACGGTCAGGTATTGTTAATGCTGACTCACTGTAACGGTCACGTATTAGTTAATGCTGACTCACTGTAACGGTCACGTATTGCTAATACTGACTCACTGTAACGGTCACGTATTAGTTAATGCTGACTCACTGTAACGGTCACGTATTGCTAATGCTGACTCACTGTAACGGTCACGTATTGCTAATGCTGACTCACTGTAACACAAACGAGGATCATTTTATGTAACTTTCTGCGTTTTGCATATTTCAAACCAGGCTTTCTCTCGCCATGAATATGTAGCTGTACACATGTTGTGCCACTTTTGCACACGGTTGCATTTAAACAGTTGTTTTTCCAGGCGGCGCTCCTCCTGCATGCACAGATATTTTGTGAAGGTGCTGTAAGAACCCAAAACACGGGAGCCCTAGCTGTAAACCTGGCGGTACCTGAGCACACAGCACATGAGCAGCAGATGCTGTGGGACTTGTGCTGGGTTGAGGAGGGCCGGGCAGTCGGAGCGGAGGCAGGCCAGGAAGGCCCTGGTTCTCCTGGAGCGGTCCTCGCTGGCGCGGCCCAACCACAGCCGCCGCAGGTTGGGGCAGGTCCATTCACGGAAACACAGAGCCGGGACCAGCTCCGGGGTCAGGGCGGACTTGGCCTTACCGCTGCTCCACTCTTTGACAATCACTGGAGGTACTGGGGACAAAAAAGGGTTCACTGTTGTTAACGCAACGTTTTTCAGCATGAAATATTAATTGCCTTTGTGGCAAAAGCCGACCAGAAAAAAAACCCACCCGCAAACGAGAGAGAAAACAAAAGGAAAGAAACGCAAGTAACGGTTGAACTGGTGGAGGACCGCTCGGAGTCCAAGATGGAGGAGGACCACATAAAGGCTGAGTAAGAATGCAGCATGATTATAATCACAGGAAGTGATAATTACATAATTATTCCTTTATCAGGTAGTGCTTCAAAAAAAAAAAAGTTCTCTTGACTTGTAATTTTTTTCAGATACCCGCAGAAAACTTTTGAGAAAATCCGCTGCAATATCGATAATTTTGTATCAAAACAATCACAAAGAAACTGGAGGGACTGATGATAGCAAGATGTCTTTGGTGAAACATTCCCCTTCACTCTCTTCTTCAACAATGAGCAGTCTGTCCTTCCACCCAGGAGCCCCGGTCTCCCCTCCTGTCCGTCCCAGGACCGGCCTACCTTCCAGGGGAGCCCGCTTGCGGAGGGCGAGCCTCTCCAGGCGGCGGTGCGTCTCAGCCAGACTGAAGAGGACGCCGTAGGCGTACTGTCGGCCGGCGCGGAACAGCAGAGAGGCAGGAGGCAGCTCAGAGTTACACTCGTCCTCGATGCACACGGGCATCTTCATCTCTCCCTGAGGGGTGAGAGAGGAGGGAGAGGGGGGTCGTCAGGACAACAGCAAGAGGAAGGCAGGAAACAAAACAGTCCGGAGAGGTTGAGATTCTTTCTCAGGTTTTAGAACCTGTTTCTGTAGACGAGTTCTTAGAGTTAATCATCGGTCCAGTTTAACCGGCTTGTTTAAAGCGCGTTGCTGCTCAGTTAATTAATTTATGACAAACCAACTTCCATCAAGAACCACGGACATCGCCATCGCGAGCTAAAAAAAAACCTGAATCCGAAAGTTTCTTCAACAGCCCGACGGAGGTTTCAAACGTTGCTCTGTTCTGTGTTTTTACTCAGCGACTCTCTTCTCAGACGGACATCGTCTCAGCTCAGCGGTTCTTGTTGTTAAAGTCTTTTCTTAAAAAAACAGATGTTGGAACAATGGGTCGTCTTCCATGCGAGCCAACCCGGTAGACGGTGAGTGAGAAGTGTTTACCTTGGTCAGTATGTGGTAGATCTGAGGGTACATCAGTCCTCTTCTGTGTCTGTGTTCGGCTACACGAAGAACCTCAGCGCTGACCTGACAACACAAAAACACAAAAATAAAAAAACAGCCAACTTACTGGCAAAACTTCCCAAAAGCACCCGAACATGTGACTGAATGATCGTTTGGGATGTGTTCACCTGAGGCAGAGGGGGTGTGGTTATGTCCATGTGACTCCGCGTCGCCATAGACAACAGTGACGGAATGTTCGACCCGCTTCCGTTGCCTTGGGAACCGTCTCCAGAGGCAGAGCCCCCTCGTCCGGTGGGATCCTCCCACCGAGAGGGTTTGTCCGTCAAATGGCTGGGGGGGGAGGGGGCAGTGAAATATACAATATTTATATTAACAATACATTTATTGTATACGCATTTATACTCTCACGCATGTTTGTACTTCTTCTCCTTGTGTGCAGTTATGATATGAAAACCAGTAAAGGACGACAGAAGAGGAAGATTTTCGTTTCTACAAACACGAGTCTTAAAATACTGACCAGCTTTTATTAAACAATAAAAGCGATTTATTGAAAATGAGTTTTAGTAGTTTTCTTCTCTGTGGCCAAACTGTTTTAAAAGTTTCAGATAAAGTGTTCTTACATAACAATATAATTTCATTTAAAAAGGGCATTTAGCTGAACTGTGGGGGAACTTCGTCACTTAGTGAGAGACTCACTTTGTAGCTCCGCCCCGCTGTCCTGGTCAAGCCAAAATTATTCTATTTAATGTTATTTATTTGCATGTTGCAGTTTCTGTCCTCTGATCTCTGCGTGTCTCATTCAGGGCGGAGCTCTTGCGTTGATAGCGTTGTTCTGTCTCGGACTGAATACAAAAATACATCAATAAAAAAATGCTAAATGGATCACGATAAATCCGGGCGACCCGCAGAAGTACGTCTACGTGTAGGAAGCGTTGGGATGGTTAATTGGTCCGTGATCTACCGGCTCCTGGTCAGCGGTAAACTTTGGGGAATACGTTATAATATCGTTCCTCCAGCTGGTTTGTGTGTTTCACATGTCTCCTGTTACTTCCTGATGAATCTGCGTTAACGTTCCCACACTGAAGGACAACTTTCACTGCTTGATCACTTTCAATAGTCTTCAAAATGAAAGATGCCAACAGAATGACAAAACTTTGTACTAATTTATCAAGGAGAACACGTTGCGGCAGTAAAGTTCCCGAGTGTGGAGTCCATAGTTCGAAGCTTTTAGGGAAAACTGTTTTTTAGGAACAGGCTCAAACGTTGTGTTCATTTTTGTTCGTGATATTTGGGATATCATGTTGATGGAGTTCAACGGAGCCTCATTCTGATGTTTAAACCCAATAAAAGTCACGAGGAGGTAAAACTCCTCCTCATCCAGCCGCCGGTGATCCTTCTGCTGGTGCTTCCTTCTCAGGAGCTGTAATCCTGGAACCTGTAAGCTGCTGCCGGGCCACTTTACACAATAAGCTTGTTGACAAAAGGCACTTCAGTCAATAGGAGCGTGATGCAGAGATGATGGTTCAAACAGCAAAACAATGCGCTATGAAATATAGTTTATCTTATTTCAACACTATCAGGGTTTAAATTTGGCCACTCGTTCTGTTGAGCTTTAGGATTCTCAAAAGCTTAAACCTGCTTTGTAGACACATTAAAATGACGAAGATTCATCCGAGTTGAGAAGATAAAAATCGATGTAAACAAGCATGTGTGAAATGTTTCCTGATATCTGAGTTCAGTTCTTTCATTCAGATCTGAATCTCTGCTCAGAAACCTGCTGCTGTTTCAGTGTCGCTCGAAGCACACAAGACTTATTTGTTTTGTTTTAGAATTGATTTTGAGATTTTATTGTTCATTTTTCTTTGAAATGTTTTTATATGTATTATTTCCACAGGTTGTATCTTTAAGTTATTTTACTTCTTTCTTTTTCCCTTTGCACCTTTGTCAAAAAGGGAAAATCAGGTAAACATGTTTTTTAAGATGTGTGTCTGTCTCAGTTGTCTTCCAAATCAAATTTAAATAAAAAAATAAAAAAAGAATTACTCAGGTTCTCTAAATTCTTTACATTTCTCATTCTATTTGTGCAGTTTAGCAGCATGAGTCTCAGGAGCTGTGAGCGGAAATTCACCTTCAAACTATGACATGAGGACTGAGAACATCCTCAT
>NW_027210877.1:65000-67500 GCF_029030835.1 Brachyistius frenatus
ATTTCTCCGTTTGTTGACCGCTAGCACAGTCCGAACATTTAGGAAGGAAGTGAGTAATGACGGACACCATGGAAATGGGAAACTAAGACGTGATATGGATCGATGCTTTTACTTCGATGATTTGGGTCATTGATTATTGAAATTAAAGCTCAGGGTTCCCACTTTAAGTCAAATATCAAATTCTCCAACATTCAGAGACTAAAAAGCTAAAACTGAATGAATAAAACCGAGCGGCCACAAGCCCCTCTGATGGCACTTATATTGAAAGATATCAAACACGTGTCTAAATTCTGGTTGCAGAGGCAAAACAATGTGGGAACCCTGAAGTAAGACTCAAGCTCGATGGTTCGTGGACCGCTGCTGTTATAGAAATCTGACATTTTTATTTTTTTTGGAATGCGTGCGAACATCATCAACACCATGATTTTGAACACAACGCCACTTCTAAGACTCCAAACATTATTCTGATTTGTATCGTGATATTTAATGAGGAAATTTTTGTTTCGTGTAAAAATCTATCTTCATATTTACCTTAACACACACTGACCGTGACTATCGAATTATCTGACATGTAGAAATGGACTCGTACATTTAATGATTAAAAACAGGTGTTGGAAACTGATCAAATACTCTAGAGATGAAAAAAATATGATTTATTTTTGATTGTGATGTGAATTGTCTGGACATTATGTCTCCCTACAAAGGACGTTTCCTTCCCATGACTGAATCGTTCATTTCAGTTATTTCGATTTCACCACATCGACAGGATTTTAAGAAGCTGTTAATTAACCCTTTGTAGAACTACAGGTAGGATTGGATTTTGAAACAGATGTAGTTTGCAATAACACCGTTCGAAGAATTTTTTTGTAAACAAATAATAATCAACAAAGCAAATAGGAGCAGATCTATAATATGTGATACTTAAAAATATATAAATGTCTGGTTGTGTTTCCAGCTGATTTAAACGCTCCCGTCACAATAGAAGCGGCTCCAGTGTTCAGTTCCTGTTCCAGCCAGTGTTTCCTCAGAGGAGGTGGACGGGGAAGCGATCAGTACCTTGAGGGAAGCTAGCGGGTGTTCTGGTCCCAGCAGGCTCCAGTGGAAGGCAGCCAGGTCCTCATCAGGCAGAATATGATTTCCTGCAAGTCAAAGAAACTCTCTCAAATGTTTTGTTGCTGCATCAGTGAACAAAAACGACAAAGAAAACACAACTTCTTTTGATTTTCCTGTGTAAGCGGTTGGGATCGACCATACCGATTATTGGTAATCAATGAGACCGATAAACCGATATTTGGAACTGATGTACATTTGCAGTAAAAGTTAAAATCTTTGTAAAAACTTTTTAATAACAAATTCTAATACAAAACTTAATTAAAATGACTTTAAATAAACAAATGCTGCTGTTATGTAATCTCATTATAAAGGTATATTACATTTGTAAAAACAAAGAAATCCTTTATTGAAGCACGAGCACCATGTTTGATACATGATTTTAATTCATTCATTTTTATCAGCGATTGAATAAAACCAAAATAGCAATAGTTGTAAGAATGGTAAAGTGTGCTCAGCGCTCACCCAGCAGAGCAGCGAAGCAGGGCAGGTGCTGCGTCTTGAGGCCGAGCTGCCGGGCGGCCTCCGACAGCAGGTACTGGTGCGTGGTCAGGTTCTTGCCGTTCCAGCTCAGTTTGAGCGCGTGCGAGGAGAAGTAGGCGGGCACGTTGCAGAGGGCGAACTCGGAGTCCTGAGCGATCAGGCCGGCGAACCCGTAGTCCCGGTAGAGGGACAGGACTTCCTGGTGGTGGTCCTCCAAAGTCTGGACAACCTGTGGGGTGCAGAGCGGACGAAGTCGGTTCCATGCACGTTAAAAACAGGAACTCCGTGAAGTTTGAAACGTGGCGTCATTTTCTTCATCATGGTTCAACTTGCTACGTTATAACCTAGAAAACCTTTTTATTTTCACTGGCTTTTCCACATTACCACCTTTTATTCAATATTTACTGCTTGTACATTCTTGTCCGCTTCACATTGATTTAATTTTGCTCTTGGGTTTTATTTAATTGTTTTTTTAAAAGCTTGTTTCTCGTTATGATCAAGTCTATCTGACTGTTTTAACTCTGTTTGACTATGTGCAGAACTTTGTTCAACTTATGCAGTTTTAAAATGTGCTATTTAAATAAATCTGACTTAAATATTGCCGTCTAAAGCTTACGAGCAACAACGAAGCCATTTTGAGGAACAACTTTAAGCCAAATAAACTAAAAATCATAGTGAAAAACTAACTTTTAAGTTTTATCTTTTGAGGTGTTTTCCAAATTTCTTGATTTTTATTTTTTTTAACAGTTTGGTCAAAAAATATGTGAAATTGCTGATTTATTTCATTAAAAAAGTGTAAAAAAGTTTTTGGAGGGGGTGACCAACAAACCGCCCCCAAGTCTTCCACAAACTTTGGAGAAAACATTTATGCAACTATTAAGTCTTTTCTTAAAGGAAAAATATCAAA
>NW_027210877.1:75000-77500 GCF_029030835.1 Brachyistius frenatus
GCTGGGAAATGTAGTTTAACGGTCACGTCACGTCCGACCAGGGAAGCTGCGGAGGCGAAGGGAGAAAAACTACAACTCCCAGCGAGAGGACGTCCGACGGTTCGGACGAGGATGAAAAACTGGAGCAGAATTTCTCCGTGAAGTGAACGAAGAACCGACCTCGTTTCAACCGTCTTCACTTGTGTATAAACATTTAATCTTACGGGTGTAAGCTGCTGTCGTGGTTGCTAATAGTGACACCACAACATCTGCTTCGGCGGTTGCTAAACAAACACTGAAGCAGATGAAAGAGTTAAACTGGCGAGTTGGAAGAAGAAGTCGATCTGAATTAGTGAGTCAGTTCTCGGTGTAACAGGTCGAATGGCGCCGGCCCACCTGGTGGTTCTCTGCCCGTCTGTCGCCCCCTGGTGGTTCTCTGCCCGTCTGTCGCCCCCTGGTGGTTCTCTGCCCGTCTGTCGCCCCCTGGTGGTTCTCTGCCCGTCTGTCGCCCCCTGGTGGTTCTCTGCCCGTCTGTCGCCCCCTGGTGGTTCTCTGCCCGTCTGTCGCCCCCTGGTGGTTCTCTGCCCGTCTGTCGCCCCCTGGTGGTTCTCTGCCCGTCTGTCGCCCCCTGGTGGTTCTCTGCCCGTCTGTCGCCCCCTGGTGGTTCTCTTCGGTTTTGTGCTCTCGGAGGAAAAAGTGGAGCTGAAGTCGGCCAGCGGCCCTCAGGGCTTCCTGCTCGGGTTGCCACAGCAACGTGGAGGACTGAAACTTCACTGTTTGCATCTTTGTCTCTGCATCCTGTCTCATCACAATGTGCTGAGTAAGAGAGTCTTTGTGGATGAGCGACTGCGGAGGAACCCCGCCGCCTCCACCTGAGTCAGGACGGGACGGCTGGGTCGGTGGGTAGCTTGTTAATCTCTGCGTTGTTTCTTTTTTGCAAAGTCATGCAACCACAAAGAAATGGAAACTACAAAATATCCACAAAACAACCTCAAAATCACTACACAGCGGAGCAAAAACAAAATGTGACACAAATCGTCCACAAAGTGATTAAAAATAACAACCAAGTGACAGAAAATTACCAAAAATGGACACAAAACTACCTCTAAAGTTCTACAGTGGAGCAAAACCAGAAAGTGACTCAAAAAAACCAACCAAAATGTCCACAAAGCTACTGAAAATAACAATATAGAGACTGAAAATAACAATATAGAGACTGAAAATAACAATATAGAGACTGAAAATAACAATATAGAGACTGAAAATAACGACTAAGTGACTGAAAAGAACCACAAAATGTCAGAATACGACTTTAAAATGACTAGTGATGCAAAACCAGAAAAAGACACATGCACCATAAATCTGCCACAAACTTAATGAAAATAACATTTTACCACAAATTCATAAAAAAGAGCACAAAGTACCAAAAAAACAACCGCGAGCTCAAACAAAATGACTAAAGTGATGTGAAACAACGACAAACTCACAATATGAGCATGAAGTGATGCAAAACCATGAAAAATTGTTACAGAGACACCAAACAGCCGTGAAGTGACTCAGTAACCACAAAATCCCCCCCCCCCCCCCCCCCCCCCCCCCCCCCCCCCCCCCCCCCCCCCCCCCCCCCCCCCCCCCCCCCCCCCCCCCCCCCCCCCCCCCCCCCCCCCCCCCCCCCCCCCCCCCCCCCCCCCCCCCCCCCCCCCCCCCCCCCCCCCCCCCCCCCCCCCCCCCCCCCCCCCCCCCCCCCCCCCCCCCCCCCCCCCCCCCCCCCCCCCCCCCCCCCCCCCCCCCCCCCCCCCCCCCCCCCCCCCCCCCCCCCCCCCCCCCCCCCCCCCCCCCCCCCCCCCCCCCCCCCCCCCCCCCCCCCCCCCCCCCCCCCCCCCCCCCCCCCCCCCCCCCCCCCCCCCCCCCCCCCCCCCCCCCCCCCCCCCCCCCCCCCCCCCCCCCACCACAGAGGGACACAGAATGACCACCGAGGGATGCAAAATGACCACAGAGGGATGCAGAATGACCGCAGAGGGATGCAGAATAACTACAGAGGGATGCAAAATGACCAGAGAGATGCTAAATGACCACAGAGGGACACAAAATGACCAGAGGGATGCAAAATGACCACAGAGGGATGCAAAATGACCACAGAGGGATGCAGAATGACCGCAGAGGGATGCAGAATAACTACAGAGGGATGCAGAATGACCAGAGAGATGCTAAATGACCACAGAGGGACACAGAATGACCACAGAGGGATGCAGAATGACCACAGAGGGATGCAAAATGACCAGAGAGATGCTAAATGACCACAGAGGGACACAAAATGACCAGAGGGATGCAAAATGACCACAGAGGGATGCAGAATGACCACAGAGGGATGCAAGATGACCACAGAGGGATGCAGAATAACCAGAGGGATGCAAAATGACCAGAGGGATGCAAAATGACCACAGGGGGTAATGCTAAACAAATAAACCACAAACTGACACACACTTACAGATTCACAAAAAGACCAGAAAGGACTGAAAAA
>NW_027210877.1:85000-92500 GCF_029030835.1 Brachyistius frenatus
AGAACCCGGGACGGAGGCCCGGACCAGCAGAGCAACGGTTCCTCTCTTCCTCTTCTATGCAATTTTATAACGAAAAGCATCCCTCAAATGAAACGTCCTGTGAACACAAACAGGTTACGTTTACTCTGAAACTTAAGTAGTTTAAAAAGCTCAAAATAAAACCGTAGCGTTTGTTTTCTGACCTTCATTTGAGCCTTTTATTGGCATCTATACCATCTCGATGTTTACTGTATTAAATAAAGAACAATACTGAGCCTGTTTGATCTCCGTCCAATCTCTTCCATGTGTATTAGTTTGGTCGAATTATTTATTATTTAGCAAAACCAGTAATTCTTTGTATGTTTGTTTTAAAATGAGCTTGAACTAATCTTTTCTTGTCTAACAGCTGTCCTGCTGAATGTATCGACCTCTGACCTCCAATAAAGCCTGTTGTCCTGTAAATCTGTTGTTTGAAACAAACCTGTATGAATGCCGGCTGCAGTGACTCGTCTCGACCACATGGGGGCCACGCTTTCTCGAGTAACCACAGTGTGGAACTCTATAATATCTTATTTGGAGCAGGTGTGAAAAGATGCAACTAAAAGGCCGATAAACATTAGCTGACAGCAAAATGAACATAAAAAATAACTATTAAGAAGTAAATTTCTGAATGAGAACACCAGAAAACAAATATCAATAAAAACCAACATGAAAAATTATATAAACTGAAAAAATAAAAAAGTCAGGAGCATCACAATCAAATTTCTAATGTTTTACAACCTCTTCTGTTGATGTTTCTATCTGGTTTCTTCTTTGGAGAGTTTGAACATCATTTGTGGACGCAGCATTGAACTGTATTCACAGACGATGGTTTTCACAAGTGTTCCTGAGCCCATGCAGTGATTTCCACTACAGAATATTCCAGTCTTTTGTTGCCCCCGTCCCAAACTTTTTTGGAAACAGGTTTTAAAAACAACACATTAGCTTAAAGAGTCATTTTTAATGATCTCACAAACAGTTCTTCAGTAGGAGCAGGTGGAGCACCACGGGTGGGGAAGTCAGCTGTTTTTGGGGAGAAGAACAGCCTTCAATTAGAAGTCATTAAGGTCCAATGATCAAACTTACTTGTACTGAACAAACTACTTCACGCAGCTTTATGGCGGTCTGATACAGAAACAGCTGACGGTTACTGTGTAGGTTTAAGGTCAGTCAGCGGGCCGCTCCGTAATTAGAGGCTTCGCCCAATGAGGAGCAATTGAGGGGAAGCAAACAGATTAGTGCCCCCCACCCCCCCACCCGAGAGAAAGAAAGAAAGAGGGAAAGAGGGAGGGAGGTGGAATGCGGGAGGGGGGAGTAGGAGGGTTAGAGAGGGAGATGAAGGGGGGGGGGGGGGCTCTCCTGTTGCTGCTGATCCTCATTTCTCTCCAGAAATCTTTCCATCCATCTGTTACAACACCGACGCTGATTCAAAGATCACGGATTAGTTGAACGTGTGTGTGTGTGTGTGTGTGTGTGCGTGCGTGCGTGCGCGTGTGTGTGTGTGTCTGTGTGTGTGTGTGTGTGTGTGTGTGTGTGTGTGTGTGTGTGTGTGTGTGTGTGTGTGTGTGTGTGTGTGTGTGTGTGTGTGTGTGTGTGTGTGTGTGTGTGTGTGTCTGTGTGTGTGTGTGTGTGTGTGTGTGTGTGTGTGTGTGTGTGTGTGTGTGTGTGTGTGTGTGTGTGTGTGTGTGTGTGTGTGTGTGTGTGTGTGTGTGTGTGTGTGTGTGTGTGTGTGTGTGTGTGTGTGTGTGTGTGTGTGTGTGTGTGTGTGTGTGTGTGTGTGTGTGTGTGTGTGTGTGTGTGTGTGTGTGTGTGTGTGTGTGTGTGTGTGTGTGTGTGTGTGTGTGTGTGTGTGTGTGTGTGTGTGTGTGTGTGTGTGTGTGTGTGTGTGTGTGTGTGTGTGTGTGTGTGTGTGTGTGTGTGTGTGTGTGTGTGTGTGTGTGTGTGTGTGTGTGTGTGTGTGTGTGTGTGTGTGTGTGTGTGTGTGTGTGTGTGTGTGTGTGTGTGTGTGTGTGTGTGTGTCTGTGTGTGTGTGTGTGTGTGTGTGTGTGTGTGTCTGTGTGTGTGTGTGTGTGTGTGTGTGTGTGTGTGTGTGTGTGTGTGTGTGTGTGTGTGTGTGTGTGTGTGTGTGTGTGTGTGTGTGTGTGTGTGTGTGTGTGTGTGTGTGTGTGTGTGTGTGTGTGTGTGTGTGTGTGTGTGTGTGTGTGTGTGTGTGTGTGTGTGTGTGTGTGTGTGTGTGTGTGTGTGTGTGTGTGTGTGTGTGTGTGTGTGTGTGTGTGTGTGTGTGTGTGTGTGCCCCCCCATGCAGCAGACTCAGCATGGCTGCAGCTCGTGTGTTCAGCAACAGATCAGGTTTTCGGATCTTACAGATGCTTCGTGCTTCGCGGGACGCTGAAGACGATCTGAGGTGAGGAAAGTCAACTATTCCGCTTCTGCTCACACGTTGCTTCTGATTTTTCATCTTAAAAAATGGGGGAAATCATAAAGTCCGGAGAAGCAGCTGTTACTTGGAACGAGGTTGGAGAGATGACACGAGGAAAACCAAATCTCTGGAAAGTTTCAAGAAGAGAAGTCACTGCTGATCTGAGCTTCTTTCTTGTGGAGCTCTGAGCAGCAGGACTCCGGTTCTCTGATTGGATTCACGGAAACAAAAGATCTCAACCAACTCGGCTGTTCGGTTGTTGCCGGGCTGAAATGAACTGTCCGTTTAGCAGACTGTAATATTTACATCCTAAAATCTTTCATTTCTAACTGACTTTAAAA
The DNA here is from genome assembly GCF_029030835.1 of Brachyistius frenatus. NCBI lineage: Eukaryota > Metazoa > Chordata > Actinopteri > Embiotocidae > Brachyistius > Brachyistius frenatus. Next base: position 87,779 of record NW_027210877.1, read on the forward strand.
AAAAACTAAAAAAAAACCTCAAGATTTCACCTGCAGTTTTTCTCATTTTGTAAGTCTTGAATTTAACTTTACTGCAGCAGTTTTTTTTTTTTTTTTTATCATACGACATTATTGACGAGGAAAATTCAATTTACTGTGTGACTTTTGACTGACTGTGTGCAGATTTGAGCAAAATGTCAGCTTCTTTTCTTGAATTCTTTGTGTTGTGATGGAAGAAGTTCACAGAACTAAACGTATATATATTTATTGAGTAATTATTTGAAACTGTTTATAACTCATAAAGTGCATTTCTATCCACCTGTTTTTCTGCAGACTCTCAAGTTGCAGATAAACAAATCTGGAAATGTAAAAGAAAAGAGAAGAGAAGACAAAGCAAATAAATCCTGACGCTTCTGATTAAAAACATCAAAGACAAATCAGACGAATCGTTTGTCCTCGAGCAGTCGAACTGTCCAGTGTTCCACGTTGTTCAGGATTAATCTGAGGTTTGACTGCAGCTTATTTTGGACAGAAAAGTGCATTAATTTGAATATTTTTTGCTAATTTCTTCTTAAAATCAGGTTATGAGTTTGCTAATGTTGGATGAAAACTGGACTACATGCATTTGACAAATGTCAAACTGTATTGTTCTTATTTGTAGGAGGTGGAAATATTGTCTGAGTGGCAGAAAAAGCATTTGATTGAAAGCATTGCTGTGTTTTATGGCTTTTAGTAAGAGTAATATGGCAAAAAATAATTGTCAGCGGATATGATTTTGAAGATATACTTACCAGTTACTCTGCAGATTAAGGTTTCCCACAGTAAAAAACATGAACAGGGTTTAGATCATGTTTTTTTGTGTGTAAAATGTTAATATGCATAAATATTAGCCGCACTCCCCCCCCCCACCCATGCAGGGCGACAGGAGCGATGAGGTCGCCGTTGTTCGTCTCCAGCGATCAACGTCACACACCACCTGGAAAACTGCACTTAATACAGAACCAAATGGAGATTTAAGGATTTAACAATAACAACACCTCTATAAAAGTCAGTGAATACGCCTTTAAAAATAAAAATAAAAAACAGCTATCAGGTCAGTGGGTGGAGTCTTCACCTACATTCACTTCACTGTACTTAAAGGTCCTAAACTGTATGAATTCAGAGTATCATTTCCTTTTTGGATTATGAAGCATGTCTGGGTGAGTAAAAACTATCAACGGAAAAATACACGCAGCCCATATTCAGCAACCGTGTCGTTTGGACTTCCTTAAGTTGGTGATGTCACAAACTCATGCTCATACGTATGTCCTTAGCGTGACCCCCGGTCCAACCTTGAAAACAACAAGCAGTCCCTCCGTTGCAGAGCGAGCTAGCTACAAGACCAAAGAAAACCTGATTGGTCTGGACATGTGTCACTCAGAAAAGAATCAACCAATCAGAAGAGAGGGTCACTGATGTCAAATGCTCCTTAAAGACACAGACACAACACAACCTGTTGTTGGTAGAAACTCCAGAGAAGCTGAAGAGATGTAAAACAGTCAGGTGGTTTTTGAAGAAATATCTTCTGGAATCAAGACTGCAAATAAAAACACTGGAAAAGTGTAAAATATGGAACTTTGAAGTTCAATCTGGAGTTATTTGTTCTTTGAGTTCAATTATCAGGTGTAACTTTATAAACTGATTTTACAGTCTGTTCAAGTTTGTTTTCCAAAACTTTATTTCATGATTCAGAACTATGTGTCTAATCAGTGGCTGATAATCAGAAGAGGTGTGAGCATGTTAGCGTTTAGTTCAACACTGAACTTCTGTCTTCAATCTTCTCGTTCTTTTCTGACCTCCTCTCCACCCCAGCCACCATGTCGGTCTCCATGGTAACGGTCACGTACCCGTCCGTCGACAGGCCGGTGGTCTCTGAGACCCCGGCGGGCGCCAACGTTATAGAGCGCGAGCGGGACGCCCTGCTGGCGGCAGCCGAGGTGGTGGTGCTGACGGTCATCTTCGTGATGGCGTTGCTCGGCAACGGTCTTGTGCTGGTGGTGTTGCTACGGTGGCGGCGGCGGCGGCAACACAACCCGCTGCACCAGTTCATGCTCAACCTGTGTCTGGCTGACCTGGTGGTGGCGCTGTTCCAGGTAACACACTTTCACACCTGTTCTCCATCCATTCACACATTCCTGTGTTTTGGGAAACTTGTCCACCAGGTCGACATCTTCGTACTGAGCCGATCTCACGGTGTTTGTGTTGTTATGTTTCTAAATGTGGTTCAACCAATCAGCAACCATCAGTGATGTCATCAACCATCAGTGATGTCATCGTTGGTTTGTGAACGTTATGAATCCTCCAGTTCAGATTCTGTCCGTCACCATCTTGTTAGTTCGGAGCGGTTTGGAGCAGGAAGTGACCATATTTGGACGAGCTGGGGGAGGAGCCAGCGGTTGATCTGACCGATCTGATCGGAAACCTGACGATACTACGTCCCGCCCACCGATAGCTGTAACCTGACTGCACCGCAGACCTGTCAATCAAACAGACACGCCCCCAAAAACAGGTCTTCTTGAATCTTCTTTTCTAATGAATGAGGGATTATTTTCAGATGGACCTCCAGAAAACTAAGAAGAAGGAGTGACTTTAGCTAACAACACCGAGATAACTGATGGACACATTTTATTCACTTTGGATTTGATGAGAGAAGTTGAATGGGAGTCTATGGAGCCGGAGGCTTTTTGGAGCCGACCTCTAGTGGCACTCGCTGGTATTGCAGCTGAAGACACTTCTGGATCGGAACCATTTTACAGACCTGAACTCTTTTATATCCAGTCTGTGTTTTATATCCAGTCTGTGTTTTTATATCCAGTGTAGTTTTATATCCAGTTTGTGTTTTTATATCCAGTCTGTATTTTCATCAAACATAATTTATATGTTGTTTTTACTTTTGTAAAACACTTTGTAACTTTTTCTATGAAAAGGGCGACAAAAAACCAGCCTTTCCCTGGTTAATGTCACAACTCTCCACACATTAACACTGACTATTGCTACAGTACCACCCCAATACCCACACCTCTTCCCCACCACCCCTCCTCTCCCAGGTGTTGCCTCAGCTGGCGTGGGACGCTCAGGGACGCTTCGCCGGCCCGGACTTCTTGTGTCGGCTGGTGAAATACCTTCAGGTACTCGGGATGTTCGCCTCCTCCTACATGATCGTCGCCATGACGATGGACCGGCACTACGCCATCTGCTCCCCCCTGCAGGCGCACCGCAGCGGGGCCACGCAGCGCTGGAACTCCTTCATCGTGGTGGCGTGGGGGATGTCGCTGCTGCTCAGCCTGCCACAGGTAAGACGACGGAGAGTTGTTTAGATTATTGTTGATTACTCAGGTTGCTCCGCATTCAGGCCACGAACTGGATATAAAACTACAGACTGGATATAAAACTACAGACTGGATATAAAACCACAGACTGGATATAAAACTACAGACTGTATATAAAACTACTGACTGGATATAAAACTACAGACTGGATATAAAACCACAAACTGGATATAAAACTACAGACTGGATATAAAACTACAGACTAGATATAAAACTACAGACTGGATATAAAACCACAGACTGGATATAAAACCACAGACTGGATATAAAACTACAGACTAGATATAAAACTACAGACTGGATATAAAACCACAGACTGGATATAAAACTACAGACTGGATATAAAACCGCAGACTGGATATAAAACTACAGACTGGATATAAAACTACAGACTGGATATAAAACCACAGACTGGATATAAAACTACAGACTGTATATAAAACTACTGACTGGATATAAAACTACAGACTGGATATAAAACCACAAACTGGATATAAAACTACAGACTGGATATAAAACTACAGACTAGATATAAAACTACAGACTGGATATAAAACCACAGACTGGATATAAAACTACGGACTAGATATAAAACTACAGACTGGATATAAAACCACAGACTGGATATAAAACTACAGACTGGATATAAAACCGCAGACTGGATATAAAACCGCAGACTGGATATAAAACTACAGATTGGATATAAAACTACAGACTGGATATAAAACCACAGACTGGATATAAAACTACAGACTGGATATAAAACCACAGACTGGATATAAAACCACAGACTGGATATAAAAACAGACTGGATATAAAACCACTGACTGGATATAAAACTACAGACTGTGATATAAAACAACAGACTAGATATAAAACTACAGACCGGATATAAAACTACAGACTGGATATAAAACTACAGACTGGATATACAACTACAGACTGGATATAAAACTACAGACTGACTGGATATAAAACTACAGACTGGATATAAAACTGGATATAGAACTACAGACTGGATATAAAACTACAGACACTACAGACTGGATATGATATAAAACTAACTGGATATAAAACCACAGACTGGATATAAAACTACAGACTGGATATAAAACCACAGACTGGATATAAAACTACAGACTGGATATAAAACCACAGACTAGATATAAAACCACAGACTGGATATAAAAGAGTTCGTAGCTTCAGGTCTGTAAAATGGTTCTGATCCAGAAGTGTCTTCAGCTGCAATACCAGCGAGTGCCACTAGAGGTCGGCTCCAAAAAGCCTCCAGCTCCATAGACTCCCATTCAACTTCTCTCATCAAATCCAAAGTCAGATCAGATCAGTCAGATCCACCTCTGGCTCCTCCCCCAGC
>NW_027210877.1:105000-142500 GCF_029030835.1 Brachyistius frenatus
ACCGGATCGTTACCGTACAGTCACTCTGGTCTGTTTGTGTGTTTCTATGTGGTGTTCGTGTCGGCGGGTGTTTGAGCTCCTGGAACAACCAAAGGCACGTTAAAATACCCAAAACAGAAACCGGAGGTCTGGACGCGGTGAAAACGCTGACTCGGCGTCGGGTGAAATCAGCAGCAGGTCTCCGATTTTCCCGCTAAAACTTTTTTTTTTTATTCACTTTATTATGGCTTCAGGGTTTGTTTGTCTCTAGAGACGTGTGGTCGTAGCGTGGTGTTTCTGTGCAGTGTGTGTGCGTCCTCCAGTCTCGTCTAGTTTGTTTTCACACCGTGTCTTCGTCCATCCGGGCGACATCGTCCAGCGTGACGGCGACCGGCACGCTGTTCTCCTCCGCCTCCTCGTCCGACTTCAACGGAGGCGCCAGCATGGCGGCGCGCTCCTCCTTAGGCTCCTCCCTCTCTCGTCTCTCCTCCTCCTTCCTCTCCTTCGCCAGCAGGTGGTAGTTGAGGCCCATCCCCAAGAAGAGGAAGACGCTGGCCACCATGAGGATGATGCCACAGGAGATGTAGGTGTAGTCGTAGTGGTGGTAGTAGTTGTAGAAGCTTCCTGCAGGCGGACGACACCGAGTTCAAAAAACACCTTCCTCACTTCATTTCACTTTGACAATGTTTTGGTGACTTTCGCAGACTAAAAAGAAAAACATGCTGCGACAAGAAACAGCGACTCCCCCTTCGTTTATGAAATTAAAAACGCGTCGAAATACTGGCAAAAAAAAAATCTAACAATGACGGTCATTAACTCACAGCCTAATTAGCTAAATTTTATATTTCTGTAAGTGACCACTAATACTACCAAAACATACACACCCATAATCAGGGTGATCTACAGATCTACACGCTACAGATCTACACTGGGATTAAAACCCTTTAATGAAATGAACTGTTTCAGATGAGTCTGTTTATGAAGCAGAAAACATCAAAGCAAGTCCTCAGTTCCTCAAATCTAAATGATCTGCAGTTATTTTGCTTCTCTGTTTCACCAACGGTGGCGAGCCGATGCAGGTCAGGAGGAACCGAGGGAATTCAACCGCCAACCCGCTCAACTGGATGATTTTTTTTAAAATGCTTTTCCTTTAAGCCCCAAAAAAACGTTACCCTTCTTCTTGCGAGAAGTTATGTTTGGTATTTTCCAATTCTTTCATTCAGATTTGAACGTCTTACCCGTTACCGGCGGGCCCAGCAGCACCGGCGCACACTCCACGATCGTGACCAGCCCCACGGCCGAGGAGAACCTCTGGGCGCCCACCAGGTCCATCAGCGTCTCGAACAGCACGGCGCTCAGCCAGCCGAAAGCAAAACCGAAGAAGATGGCGTAGATCACGAATCCCGTATAGTCCACCGACAGCGGCGCCATCACGTGACACACTCCGTTGTAGAGGACGGCGGCGGCGAAGAAGTACTGCACACGGGGCCGGACCCACCTGGTGTTGGCCAGGAGGCCCATGGAGGGCCGGGCGAACATGTCCACGAAGGCCAGCACCGACAGGAGGAAGGCCGCCTTCTCCTTGCTGATGTCTTTACTCTTGGCGTAGTTGGAGAGGAAGACGAGCGGCGAGAAGAGGCCGAAGAACATGACCACGTTGCCCATCAGGTAGAGCAGGAAGCCGCGGTGCTTGAAGAGCGTCAGGTCGATGAAGGAGTTGACGGTCTGCAGGAATGTCCTCTTGGGCGCCGGCTGCACGGAGTCGGCCGCCTTGCCGTCGCCGGCCTCCGAGTCGGGTTTGGCCGGCGGAGGTTTGGGTCCGATGGGGCGCATCAGGGAGCCGGCCACGCAGCAGTTCAGCAGCAGTCCTCCGAGGATGAGGAAGCTGCCGCGCCAGCCGAACTGGTCGTACAGCCAGGTGTTGAGGGGGGCCAGCGTGGACAGGAAGACGGGGCTGCCCGCCATCGCGATGCCGTTGGCGATGGGCCGGCGCTTGTAGAAGTATTTACCGATCATGGTGAGAGCCGGGTTCAGGTTGAAGGCCAGACCCAGACCTGAGCACAGGAACATCACAGGAGGCCAAACTTGTGTGAGGAGGGATTTGGTGGAAGTGCCCTTCATTTATTTATAGAACCGATATTCTTTTACAATAAAAATGTGTCGTTGCTCAAACCTCCCCTGAATGAACGGATGAAACTCACCTCCCACGACCCCGATGAAGAAGTACAGCTGGTTCACCGTGTTGCAGAAGGAGGCGGCGACGAGTCCCGACCCCGACAGGCATCCGCCCACGATGACGATCGGACGACTGCCGAATTTGTTGACCAGGATGCTGCTGATTGGACCTGAAGAGACACACGGAGACCCGTTACCGCCGTGGTGTTAATTAATCAATGTTTTCAGAATTCATTCGTCCTTTTTCCAGGAAAAAAAAGACACATTTTTGCTAGTTGAAGCCTCTCAAATGTAAAATTTGTTGACTGTTGAACTTTCAGCTTTGAGAAATTGTGGTAAGTAAACAAATGTTAATCAATTAATTAAAAACAAATATTTTTGAGACTATTTTTTAATTTTGTAAAATTTTCAAACTACAAACCAGAGTTTGTCAGGAAAGCAGCATGTTTGTTCTCTAGAGACTGTTTAGTCTGTGATGACATCAGCTCGCCATTTTAACTGTTGACCACCAGGTGGTGCTGTGATGGTGAACATAAAAGGGGGATAGTGATTGTGTAACAGCACCAGTTACTGGGATGTTACAGGGAGGAAGGAGAGCAGAGGAGAGGAGGAGGAGGAGGAAGAGGGGGAGGGGGAGGGGGAGGTCCACGTGTCCTGCTGTGGTGCCAGCTCTCTCTGAATGGACCTTCACATGATCTCAGCCGTCAGCAGGACGCGAATACAAAGTAAAGTGTGAATCTGCACGACAGGACAGAAAGACGGAGACGACGCTTCCTCAGCCCAAAATGTCCTGAAGCAATTAAGTGATTGCTCAGTGAACAGAAAAATGATCATTTTTAATGATAATCATTATTTTGTTAACAAATCTAGTGAATAATCACCAAATCTTTTTTTTATTGCTTTTCTGTACATTCTATACTTGTAAACTAAATATCTTCAAGTTTCCCAATGTTGTACGGACAAGACAAGACATTTAAATGTGTCACCATAAACATTTGTTTTTATGACAATGAGCTTAATTAATCAAATATAAAAGATAATTATATTTAGTTTAGTTCCTCATTTGGTCATTTTTCTTTGATTTTTGTGCTTCAAGCAGGTAAATGTTGCTAAATAGTTTTGTCATCAGTTATCTCGGTGTTGTTAGCTAAAGTCACTCCTTCTTCTTAGTTTTCTGGAGGTCCATCTGAAAATAATCCCTCATTCATTAGAAAAGAAGATTCAAGAAGACCTGTTTTTGGGGGCGTGTCTGTTTGATTGACAGGTCTGTAGTGCAGTCAGGTTACAGCTATCGGTGGGCGGGACGTAGTATGGTCAGGTTTCCAATCAGATGGAGTCAGCTCCTCCCCCTTGCTCTATCAATTATTCTATAAATCACTACTTCTAAATATCAGCTGAGTATTTAATAAAAGAATCTCAAATGACGTTTGAGGGAAAACAAAAAAATGAGGATTTATAAAAATAAGATGATAAAATATTGATGACCTCAGAAGACACATTGTGTGAGTGAGGACAGGAACCAATCAGCATCCAGTCGAAGCTCACGCACATAAACAAATCACTGCTGACAGCCTTTGTTGCAACACACAAAGAGGCAGTGAGGCTGTTCTCCCACGTTATATAACCCCCCCCCCAGCTCCTCCCCACATCACCTCCCCTATCTCTTCCCCCACACACACATCATTTGCTCCCTTTCTCTCTGTTGAAAGGAGGAAAAACACAAAGCAGGGCAAGACAGAAAAGGATCACCGACCACCAGTTAGCAACGCAATGTCAAGACTGTTATTATGTACTGTTGTTATTACTGCTGTTATTATTACTGTTGTTATTACTGTTATTATTATTACTGTTGTTATTATTACTGTTGTTATTACTGCTATTATTATTACTGTTGTTATTATTACTGTTGTTATTATTACTGTTATTATTACTGCTGTTATTACTGTTATTATTATTACTGTTGTTATAACTGTTATTATTATTACTGTTGTTATTACGGTTATTATTATTACTGTTGTTATTACTGCTGTTATTATTACTGTTGTTATTACTGTTATTATTATTACTGTTGTTATTACGGTTATTATTATTATTATTACTGTTATTATTATTACTGTTGTTATTACGGTTATTATTATTACTGTTGTTATTACTGTTATTATTATTATTATTATTACTGTTATTATTATTGCTGTTGTTATTACGGTTATTATTATTACTGTTATTATTACGGCTGTTATTACTGTTATTATTATTACTGTTGTTATAACTGTTGTTATTATTATTACTGTTGTTATTACGGTTATTATTATTACTGTTGTTATTACTGTTATTATTATTACTGTTATTATTATTACTGTTGTTATTACGGTTATTATTATTACTGTTGTTATTATTACTGCTGTTATTACTGTTATTATTATTACTGTTATTATTATTATTACTGTTATTATTATTACTGTTGTTATTACTGTTATTATTATTACTGTTGTTATTACGGTTATTATTATTACTATTATTATCTGTCTCATACTTTGACATTGTAGAATCACATTCAGATTTTATTTTAGAAAACAGTCCCTCCAGGAAGTCGCAAATTGAAGTAAATTCCCGCAATATTTGCTGGAACTTGAATAAAAAAAATAAATTATTCCCACTATCTATCTGCAAAAAAAGAAAAAGTCATCAACAGAAGCTGTGCATGACGGCATAAAGTACATCTTTTCAGACTAAATTGAGCATTTTTGATCCCAACAATCACAAGAAAAACTCAGCGAAATCCAGAATACTTTTCCATGTTTGTTTCATTCATCCTCTTCGTTTCTGACTCAGATGTTCAGATTTCGTGAGCATCCGGCGTGTTTGAGGGAGAAAGAGGCAGCTGGGGAGGATGACGGAGGAAACAGCTGATTGGATCCATCCCAACATGTCCACCACTCACATCTGTCTACAGACCAACATGTGGACTTCCACATTTTACACAAACAGTTCAACACTCCGGGAAACGATGTTGGATGAGAAGATGGAGACCACTGATGTGTGTATTTGGTAAATATGAAGCTATAATCAGGAGACCATTAGCGAAGTTTATTGTAAAGACTGGAAGCAGCAGGAAGCAGGAAGCAGCAGGATGCAGCAGGATGCAGCAGGGAGCAGCAGGATGCAGCAGAATGCAGCAGGATGCAGCAGGGAGCAGCAGGATGCAGCAGAATGCAGCAGGATGCAGCAGGGAGCAGCAGGATGCAGCAGGATGCAGCAGGGAGCAGCAGGATGCAGCAGAATGCAGCAGGATGCAGCAGGATGCAGCAGGATGCAGCAGGATGCAGCAGGATGCAGCAGGATGCAGCAGGGAGCAGCAGGATGCAGCAGGATGCAGCAGGGAGCAGCAGGATGCAGCAGGATGCAGCAGGATGCAGCAGGATGCAGCAGGGAGCAGCAGGATGCAGCAGAATGCAGCAGGATGCAGCAGGGAGCAGCAGGATGCAGCAGGATGCAGCAGGGAGCAGCAGGATGCAGCAGGGAGCAGCAGGATGCAGCAGAATGCAGCAGGGAGCAGCAGAATGCAGCAGGATGCAGAAGGGAGCAGCAGGATGCAGAAGGGAGCAGCAGGATGCAGCAGGGAGCAGCAGGATGCAGCAGGATGCAGAAGGGAGCAGCAGGATGCAGCAGGATGCAGCAGAATGCTGCAGAGAGCAGCAGGATGCAGCAGGAAGCAGCAGGAAGCAGCAGGATGCAGCAGGATGCAGAAGGGAGCAGCAGGATGCAGCAGGAAGCAGCAGGATGCAGCAGAATGCAGCAGGATGCAGAAGGGAGCAGCAGGATGCAGCAGGATGCAGAAGGGAGCAGCAGGAAGCTGGCTGCAGTATTACAGGAGGTTACATTCAAGGACCGACTTCTCTAAGTCTCTGCTGCCGGCCAAGAAACAACCTGGCAAACAACGTTCATTAAACCGCTTTATAATCTTCAGATGCCGTTTAAATAAATGAGATATGACGTGCTGGCAGGCATCCAGAAAACAACCCCACAAGGGGGCTGTGATGGAAGGGTGGGGGGCTGTGGTGGAGGGGTGGAGGCTGTGATATGCTAAGTTAAGGTCTAGCTCCATGTTTAAAAGTCCCCTGTTGTATCAATTCAGAGTTCACAGGTCTAGTTGCTGCATGAATACTGTCACATTAGCAAAAGACTTAGTCTGCAAAAGATGAGCACAGCCAGAATAAACCACCTGTTTTGTTTGGACTTTCGTAACTTTGTGATGTCACAAACTCACGCTGACGTCATATGTCCGCCCTCGGCACAACACACCGTCGAACCATTTATCTAGAAGAAAACACAGACCAGTCATTCTGTCATGGAAGATACAAGACTGAAGAAAGCCTGTGATTGGCCAGGGTGTGCGTCATTCTGAAGAGAATCAACCAATCAGAAGAGAGGATCATTGATATCAATGAGCCTTAAAGAAACAGGCACAGAAAAAGAGCCTGTAGAAGAAGAGAAATACGTTGAGATGGGTGTTGGTACTGAAACCCATCAAAGATTCTTCAGATGAACATCAAAACTGCAAATACGACACGGGGAAAGTGTGAGAACGAGAGATGAGTAATATCCATCTTCTCATTCAGAAGCACAGAACAATTCTTTAAAGCTTCTTTTTTCTAAAGATGCTAAAGATCCGACACAATAATAACATCCAGTATTATATTTCCAGCTCGGGCACAAATGTGAGGAAATCGGTGGAGATGTGAGTAACGAGTCATCGAAGGAAACAACGCAGTCAATAAGTCGATGGTAGTTAGCAGCTCAATTCAATAAACACCGTTTTAAAATAAAGATATGAACAACTTTTGTTTTCTTATATGAGCAAATTCAACTTTGCTGCCCTATTTTTACACCTCAGTCACTTATGGAAATATTAATGATGGATGTGTGACTGCTGACTTATTGTTTCATGTCAAATTCATGTCTTTCCTCCGCGCAGCTTCCTGTTGCGTTTCAGAAGTGATTCACGCTGAGTCAGCTGACAGACGTTTGTGGAAGTCTGTATGTGTGTGTGTGTGTGTGTGTGTGTGTGTGTGTGTGTGTGTGTGTGTGTGTGTGTGTGTGTGAGAGAGTGTGTGTGTGTGTGTGTGTGTGTGTGTGTGTGTGTGTGTGTGTGTGTGTGTGTGTGTGTGTGTGTGTGTGTGAGAGAGTGTGTGTGTGTGTGTGTGTGTGTGTGTGTGTGTGTGTGTGTGTGTGTGTGTGTGTGTGTGTGTGAGAGTGTGTGTGTGTGTGTGTGTGTGTGTGTGTGTGTGTGTGTGTGTGTGTGTGTGTGAGAGAGTGTGTCTGTGTGTGTGTGTGTGTGTGTGTGTGTGTGTGTGTGTGTGTGTGTGTGTGTGTGTGTGTGAGAGAGTGTGTCTGTGTGTGTGTGTGTGTGTGTGTGTGTGTGTGTGTCTGTGTGTGTGTGTGTGTGTGTGTGTGTGTGTGAGTGTGTGTGTGTGTGTGTGTGTGTGTGTGTGTGTGTGTGAGAGTGTGTCTGTGTGTGTGTGTGTGTGTGTGTGTGTGTGTGTGTGTGTGTGTGTGTCTGTGTGTGTGTGTGTGTGTGTGTGTGTGTGTGTGTGTGTGTGTGTGTGTGTGTGTGTGTGTGTGTGTGTGTGTGTGTGTGTGTGTGTGTGTGTGTGTGTGTGTGTGTGTGTGTGTGTGTGTGTGTGTGTGTGTGTGTGTGTGTGTGTGTGTGTGTGTGTGTGTGTGTGTGTGTGTGTGTGTGTGTGTGTGTGTGTGTGTGTGTGTGTGTGTGTGTGTGTGTGTGTGTGTGTGTGTGTGTGTGTGTGTGTGTGTGTGTGTGTGTGTGTGTGTGTGTGTGTGTGTGTGTGTGTGTGTGTGTGTGTGTGTGTGTGTGTGTGTGTGTGTGTGTGTGTGTGTGTGTGTGTGTGTGTGTGTGTGTGTGTGTGTGTCTGTGTGTGTGTGTGTGTGTGTGTGTGTGTGTGTGTGTGTGTGTGTGTGTGTGTGTGTGTGTGTGTGTGTGTGTGTGTGTGTGTGTGTGTGTGTGTGTGTGTGTGTGTGTGTGTGTCTGTGTGTGAGAGTGTGTCTGTGTGTGTGTGTGTGTGTGTGTGTGTGTGTGTGTGTGTGTGTGTGTGTGTGTGTGTGTGTGTCTGTGTGTGTGTGTGTGTGTGTCTGTGTCTGTGTCTGTGTGTGTGTGTGTGTGTGTGTGTGTTTGCTTCAGTTAAAGTGTGAAAGATAAAGTCCTGCTCCAATCGCCGACCACAGAAATCCTCTGATGCAGTAAAATGCTACAAATCAACAGATGTAAATGCTAACAAACAGTCAAACAGTCCTGCAGCGATCTGATCTGTCGCCACGGCAACCAGCTCCTCCCTCAGCTGATATCAACCTGCTCATGTACAGAGTATAAATCAGAGAGAGTTGGAGGATGTAAAAGGATTTCACTGGACTTTATCTCCGATGTTTTTCTTCTTTACTGTTAATCATTGTCAAACGCTCCGATTTCACTTATTATCAGTTCAGTGCAATAAAATCTGGAAAAATGGAAAATGACCGTGTTAGCAACTTTTGTGATGATTAACCGTATGATGACACATATTGAGATATACATATATATATTAGCTCTGCAGCTCTTGAGGTGAGATGCAGGTCATTGAAGTTATAACCACCCATATGTTAGTTTGTGATCCGATGTTTGTAGCAGGATGTCAGTTTAACAATGTGGGTTTTTGGTTTTGTTGTTTTTCTCTCCTTCCTTCATCGAGTCATTCTGTATAATTTTGTCCACTTCTTTCTCCGTCTCTCACTGTATTTCTGTATTATAATTTTGACTTGTTTATCTTTTTGTCATCTATGGTACTGCAATTATGACTTTTTATGATCTCTATTCTATTTATGTTCCAATTTCTGTAAATTTAAAAAGTAGTGAAAAGTTTAAAAAAAATAATAATAATTCACACCCTCTCGAAAAAAAACAACAGACGAATATGAATAAATAAATTAAAAAAACCATTTCTGACTCACCTCCGCCGTACATGACCGCCAGCATGATGGAGGAGATCCAGGACACCTGGCTGGGCGTGGCGTCAAAGATGACCTCAATCTCCTTGAAGAAGACGGTGATGGATTTGGGGAAGGCGTAGGAGAAACCGATGGAGATGAAGGCGCCCACCACCACCACCCAGCCCCAGCCCCCCTCGGGCGGGGTGTACCCCTGAGGCCCGCTCAACGCTGGAGGCATGTCGACCGGCCGGGGAGAAAAACCAAGACGATGGAAGTCGGAGTGAAGGAACGGGGCTGGAGAACAGCTGGGTGTCGGGGGGCGGGGGGTAGGAGGAGGCCGGTCCAGATGAACGGAGATCAGAAGTTACAGCAACACCCGTGGAGGAGACGGAGCAGAGAGACCTGAGAATCAACAAGACAGAAACAAATTCATCTTTTCCTCTTTCGTGGTTTTAATCTACTTTACTGCCCGATGCTGAATGAAACATGAAAACACAGATGGAGGAAGAAAGGAGGAAAGATAATGTTTTTAAAAAGTGACATGTACCGTAGAAACGTAACGTCTCTCCAGACTCAGCATTCAAATGTTAATGCCGACGTGTTTCCTCAAAGGTATCAATGGAAGCCAGAGTGCATCAGCTGAGTGATCTCACCTTTTTTACACAAAGGCGTTAAATAATCAGCTTAACATGAAACGTCTGGTGTGAATTTGTTCCAGAGACTCTGCAGCTGAAGCTGTTAACACGCCATTCACACGCTTCTTCATTTTGTCACTTACACACGTGGTTTGTCGTAGCCGAGTCATAGCGAGCTAATGGTTGTATTTAAAGCCGGGCCCACTTTACTTCCTGTCTGTTCACCACAAAGTCAAAAAGTCTTCAACCGATCAAAACCATTGACGGGTGTCAACTTCGAACACACGCTGCACATACCTGCAGATAAACATGCAACAACACACATGTGCAAGACGGTATTAATGCATCCAGATGTTTTGCATGTTTGAGGCCATTCACTTCTAATGCTGAGCTTTCGGTTCCTTCCTTGCAGAGCGTTTCGGTTCATGACCGTTCATTATGAAACTTAACTATGTCAGATCCTCATTACTGATACCGACTCACTGCTTCATCTGCGAGGTCACTGGTGGTAATCCAGTAACTCTGCAGCTCTTTGCTGCTTCTAACTGGTTTTTTTGGTTATTAAAATAACTGATCAGATGCAAACAACACAGACCTCGTAACAAAATCTGTATTTGAACTAATATCAGAAAGCAGACTCTGAGAAACCAACCATGACGTACATTGAATTAAACGCGACTCGTCACGCAAAACACCAAAAATTGCAGCCGAAAAAAACACAAACTCTGTGTCGGGGTTACGGGAATATTCTTGTGTTTCCTCCATGAAACAAACATATTTCCATCCTGTTTTCCACGTTTCTTTTTATAGTTTGAGGTTTCGATGATGTCCTTTGAGTTGCACCTTCTTCTGCAATGATCCAACAGCACCAAAACTTTAGAACAAATATTTGCACATTAATGGAAACACTTGTACAAGTAAAAATTAGCAATTTCCTGTGCTCATTTTCTAGAAATCCAATTAAAATTTGTTCTACATGTACATTTAAACCTGACTTGTTCTGCTTCCACTTTTTACAGATGAATTAATATCAGCAAGTTAAAGTGAAGACGACGTATGAATCAGATGCAGGATGATGGGCTGAGCAGCCTACTCACTCAAATAAGGAAGTAGAGACGCCACGTTGTTGGTGAGCAGACGGGTTTTATTACTGCACGCTAAAATAAAACTGCAGTGAGCACATGTTGTAACGACTGAAGAGGAAGCCACCGCTTTAAACCCTCCACATTTACCTGCATGGAAATAATTTGACCTTATGAGATATTATAGATATTATATATATATATATATATATATATATATATATATATATATATATATATAGCTATGCATGAGCCCCTCTGCGCGCGCGCGCACACACACACA
This sequence comes from Brachyistius frenatus, assembly GCF_029030835.1. NCBI lineage: Eukaryota > Metazoa > Chordata > Actinopteri > Embiotocidae > Brachyistius > Brachyistius frenatus. The sequence goes on from NW_027210877.1 coordinate 116,133, forward strand.
CACACACATTTATTCTACACATGACATGAGCGTCATCTCTGCAGAGGTAGCCGCCATGTTATTGATCTGTGAGTACTCAGTAAACCAGGTCAGACACTCGGACCGACAGGCAAACAAAACAATGCACTCGGTCAGAAATGTGTATGAGCATACCGGCGCTGCCACTTCCTCATCACGTGTCCAATATCTCACGTTCACGCTGGACTCGGACCTCCGCGTGAACTCCAACAGCCATAAAACAACAGTGAACTTGGAGTTAGCCGGTCTTCAGAGGATCTGCTTGAGATTCAAACCACAGCACCTTTGTGGAAATCAATCCGGAGTATCGATGTATGTATATGTGTGTGTGTGTGTGTGTGTGTGTGTGTGTGTGTGTGTGTGTGTGTGTGTGTGTGTGTGTGTGTGTGTGTGTGTGTGTGTGTGTGTGTGTGTGTGTGTGTGTGTGTGTGTGTGTGTGTGTGTGTGTGTGTGTGTGTGTGTGTGTGTGTGTGTGTGTGTGTGTGTGTGTGTGTGTGTGTGTGTGTGTGTGTGTGTGTGTGTGTGTGCGTGCGCGTCTCTATTTATTCAGCAGAAAACTTTACTCTATGGTCGAGGCACAAATCTGTCAGCGGTCACTCGTCCAGACTGAACGAGGTCCAGCAGACTGACCTTGACATTTCCATGCGAGCTCATACGCTGCAGCCGTGGCCTCTAATGTGAGTCTGGAAAAGACCCGCTGGTCTTCTCATGTTGCTCACAAAATGTTTGGCCACGCCCACCTCCGATGACATCACCAAAGCAGAGACACACTCTCACATGCTGGTGCAAACGCTGCTCTGCACATCAGCTTTCAATCTGTGGATTTGTTGCACCGAAGAAACAATTTAAGAGGAAAAAGAACATTAAATCTATTGAGTGGCTGATGAAAACTCTTCTAAATGCTGACAGACAGACAGACAGACAGACAGACAGACAGACAGATAGATAGATAGATAGATAGATAGTTAGTTACTTTATTAATCCCCAAGGGGAAATATTTTCGCTACAGCAGCATTTATAGATACAGGAAAGAAATAAAATAACAGTAAAAAATATTAAATATAAAAATGCACAATATATACAATAAAATAGAATAAAATGAAATAGAATAATTAAATTAAAACTAACTAAACAACAGTGCACTTTAAAAAAAAAAAATATTTAAACAAACAGGACAACAGACAACAGTGTTATTGTTGTGTGATGGATTTTGCCAGAGGTGAGTTATTGTACAGTCTTATTGCGGTCGGCAGGAATGATCTCCTGTATCTGGAATGATCTCCTGTATCTGGAATGATCTCCTGTATCAGGAATGATCTCCTGTATCTGGAATGATATCCTGTATCTGGAATGATCTCCTGTATCAGGAATGATCTCCTGTATCTGGAATGATCTCCTGTATCTGGAATGATCTCCTGTATCTGGAATGATCTCCTGTATCTGGAATGATCTCCTGTATCAGGAATGATCTCCTGTATCTGTCCTTGTGACAGCAGCTGGAGGAGTCTTTTAGAGAACGTCCTCCTCTGTCCCTGCAGCAGGTGGAGAGGGTGGTCAGGATTATCCAAGATGGACAATAGTTTGTTCAGCGTCCTCCTCTCCACCACCTTTTCCAGGCTATCTAGTTTGTAGCCGATGATGGAGCCGGCCTTCTTAACCAGTTTGTTGAGTTTGTTGGTGTCTCCGGCTCCAATGCTGCTCCCCCAGCAGACCACAGCGAAGTACAGTTCACTGGCCACAACAGATGGTAGAACATCTCCAACATCTTGATGCCCACATTGAAGGATCGAAGTTTCCTCAAGAAAAAGAGTCGACTCATCACCTTCTTGTAGACAGCGTTGATGTTGGTCTTCCAGTTCAGTCTGTTGTCATGGAGACACCAGGTACTTGTACTCCTCCACCATGTCCACCTCCTCTCCCAGAACTCTCAGCGGTTGTGGAGCCGTCGTCTTCCTCCTGAAGTCGACCATCATCTCTCTGGTCTTGGCCACGTTCAGGAGGAGGTGATTTCTACCAGCCCACTCCACAAAGTCCTCCACTACTGCCCTGTACTCCTCCTCCCGTCCATCCCTTATACACCGACCGCTGACTCCTCCTCCCGTCCATCCCTTGTACACCGACCGCTGACTCCTCCTCCCGTCCATCCCTTATACACCTACCGCTGACTCCTCCTGCCGTCCATCCCTTATACACCGACCGCTGACTCCTCCTCCCGTCGATCCCTTATACACCGACCACTGACTCCTCCTCCCACTGACTCCTCCTCCCGTCCATCCCTTATACACCGACCGCTGACTCCTCCTCCCGTCGATCCCTTATACACCCGTCCACTGACTCCTCCTCCCGTCCATCCCTTATACACCCGACCACTGACTCCTCCTCCCGTCCATCCCTTATACACCGACCACTGACTCCTCCTCCCGTCCATCTCTTATACATCCATCCACTGCAGAGTCATCAGAGAACTTCTGCAGATGTCTTGACTCTGAGTTGTTCTGGAAGTCAGTGGTGTAGAAGGTGAACAGGAAGGAGACAGAACAGTTCCCTGAGGAGCTCCAGTACCACTGACCACCGTATCAGACAGCACACTGCCCAGACGGACAAACTGTGGTCTGCCTGTCAGGTAGTCAGTGATCCAGGAGACGGTGGACGCGTCCACCTCCTCCACCCCCCCACCACCCGCAGCTTCTCACTCAGCAGCAGTGGTTGGATGGTGTTGAATGCACTGGAGAAATCAAAGAAAGTGATTCTCACAGATTCACCGGTTCCATCCAGGTGAGACTGAGCTCGTTGCAGCAGGTAGATGATGGCGTCGTCCACTCCCACATGAGGCTGGTACGCAAATTGCAGAGGGTCCAGAGAAGATTTCACCAGCGGCCTGAGGTGGGCCAAGACCAGCCTCTCCAGCACCTTCATCACATGAGATGTGAGGGCAACCGGTCGGTAGTCGTTGAGGCCGGATGGAGTCGTCTTCTTAGGGACTGGAACCAGGCAGGACGTCTTCCACAGCACCGGGACCTCCTCCTGCTTCAGGCTCAGGTTGAAGAAGTGTTGTAGGACCTCAGCCAGCTGGACGGCGCAGGTCTACAGGACCCCGGGGCCGATGCCGTCAGGTCTTCAGGTCCCTGGGGCCGATGCCATCAGGTCCTGCAGCCTTGCGCTGGTGGAGTCTCTCCAGCTGTCTCCTAACCTGGCCGGTCGCCACAGAGAGAGGGGGGGAGTCATGGCGTCGATGGTGGAAGAGCCCTTTGGAGTTGAGGACTCTGTGTCCATGCAGCTCACCAGGGGGGACAGAAGGGGGAGGGGGGAGGCATCACCTCCCTCACGTTGTTCTGCTGGAGTTTGGCCTCCAGCTTCCTCCTGTAGGAGTCCTTGCACTCCCTGAGCTTCTCCTTCGGGTGGCGCTGCACTCTCCTGAGCTCCTCCCTGTCCCCAGACCTGAAGGCTGCTTTCTTCTGATTAAGAAGCACCTTCAGGTCACTGGTGATCCACGGCTTGTTGTTGGGGAAGCAGTGTCCAGTCCGGGATGGTACGGTGGTGTGTTCACAGAATTTGATGTATTCTGTGATACAGTCCGTCCTGCTGTTGATGTCCTCCCCATGTGGTCCACACAGCACGTCCCAGTCCGTGGACTCAAAGCAGTCTTGCAGGGCGTCTTTATCCTCCTGTGTCCACCTCCTCACAGTCCTGGTGGTTACAGGCTGCCTCTGCACCAGGGGAACATACTTTGGTGTCAGCAGGACCAGGTTGTGGTCGGATCTACCGGGGGGGGGCAGTAGTACTGTATGCATCCATGACATTAGCATACAGGAGGTCCAGAGTTTTATTGTTCCTTGTGGGGCAGTTAACATACTGGTGCAAAGTTGGCAGAACTTTATCCAGACTGGTTAAAGTCTCCAGTAACTAACAAAAATGCACCGGGATGCTGAGTCTGAAGTTTGGACACAGTGGAGTAGATGGTGTCCACTGCTGCCTCTACGTCAGCTGATGGAGGAACGTACACAGCGATAACGATGGCGGACGTGAACTCCCTCGGTAAATAATAAGGGCGCATCCCCACGGCTAGAAGTTCAATGTCCGGGCTACAGAAACGTTCCTTCACACACACGTGGTCGGGATTGCACCACCTCTCGTTCACATAGACTGCAATCCCTCCACCTTTCTTCTTGCCGCTCCGAACAACGTCTCCGTCCCCCCGAACGGTCCTGAAGCCGGTACGGCCGCGCTGTGGTCCGGGAGATGTGAGTGCAGCCATGTCTCGGTGAAACACATGATGCTGCACTCCCGGTACTCTCTCTGGGTCTTTACCAGCGCCGAGCTCGTCCGTCTTGTTGTCCAATGACCTCACGTTCCCCATTAAGATCTCCGGTACCGCTGGCTTGTATTTCCTCCTTTCCGCCTTTAGCTTAGCTCCAGCTCTGTAACCCCGACGTCTTCTCCGAAGTTTGTCCGGGATTTCAGGCCTCGCTCCGGGCAGCAGCAGTAGAGGTCTACTCAGCGCGATCAGCTGATCACGCGAGTAAACAATAACAATGCCCCCAACCAGAAAAGTGGAAAAATTACGGTCCATTGTCTGACCGTTAACTTAACACACGTGAAGAAAAAAACAAAACAACTCCGAAGAGAGAAGAAAGAAAAATACTTCAAACAAAACACACTTGGGGGGAGCTGCTGTAACAGGCTGCCACTAGCGCGGCGCCATCTTAAACTACGTGTACCACTAAGAACTACATGTGTAGGTCTAAGAACTACATGTGTACCACTAAGAACTCCATGTGTACGTCTAAGAACTCCATGTGTACCGCTAAGAACTACATGTGTACCACTAAGAACTACATGTGTACCGCTAAGAACTCCATGTGTACGTCTAAGAACTACATGTGTACGTCTAAGAACTACATGTGTACGTCTAAGAACTACATGTGTACCGCTAAGAACTCCATGTGTACCGCTAAGAACTCCAAGTGTACATCTTAGAACTCCAAGTGTACATCTAAGAACTCCATGTGTACATCTAAGAACTCCATGTGTACGTATAAGAACTCCATATGTACGTATAAGAACTCCATGTGTACGTATAAGAACTCCATGTGTACGTATAAGAACTCCATGTGTACCGCTAAGAACTCCATGTGTACGTATAAGAACTCCATGTGTACCGCTAAGAACTCCATGTGTACATCTAAGAACTACATGTGTACGTATAAGAACTCCATGTGTACGTCTAAGAACTACATGTGTACCGCTAAGAACTACATGTGTACCGCTAAGAACTACATGTGTACATCTAAGAACTACATGTGTACCGCTAAGAACTACATGTGTACCGCTCCACTTTGACTGGGAAACACTGTGGGGGAGAAAGAGAGAGAGAGAGAGAGAGAGAGAGAGAGAGAGAGAGAGAGAGAGTGTGTGTGTGTGTGTGTGTGTGTGTGTGTCTGTGTGCGCCAGTAAAGTTATCAATGAGTCCATTCATTCCTCCTGCAGTAACCAACCCTCCATGGACTGTTTGCAGCTCCAGTTCTCTGAACTCCAACAGACTGAGAACAAATTAAAGAGTCCCAGCAGAAGAAATGTTAAAAAGTTTTACAATAAACACAAATGAGGTTCCTAGTGTTTCTCCGGTCCCTAGTGTTTCTCCGGTCCCTAGTGTTTCTCCGGTCCCTTGTGTTTCTCCGGTCCCTGGGGTTTCTTCGGTTCCTAGTGTTTCTCCGGTCCCTGGGTTTTCTCCGGTCCCTAGTGTTTCTCCGGTCCCTGGGGTTTCTTCGGTTCCTAGTGTTTCTCCGGTCCCTGGGGTTTCTCCGGTCCCTCGTGTTTCTTCGGTTCCTAGTGTTTCTCCGGTCCCTAGTGTTTCTCCGGTCCCTTGTGTTTCTCCGGTTCCTCGGGTTTCTCCGGTTCCTAGTGTTTCTCCGGTCCCTGGGGTTTCTCCGGTTCCGAGGGTTTCTCCGGTCCCGAGGGTTTCTCCGGTCCCTAGTGTTTCTCCGGTCCCTGGGGTTTCTCCGGTCCCTTGTGTTTCTCCGGTTCCGAGGGTTTCTCCGGTCCCTAGTGTTTCTCCGGTCCCTAGTGTTTCTCCGGTTCCGAGGGTTTCTCCGGTCCCTAGTGTTTCTCCGGTTCCGAGGGTTTCTCCGGTCCCTAGTGTTTCTCCGGTCCCTTGTGTTTCTCCGGTTCCTCGGGTTTCTCCGGTCCCTAGGGTTTCTCCGGTCCCTAGGGTTTCTCCGGTTCCTAGTGTTTCTCCGGTCCCGAGGGTTTCTCCGGTCCCGAGGGTTTCTCCGGTCCCTAGGGTTTCTCCGGTCCCTGGGGTTTCTCCGGTCCCTGGGGTTTCTCCGGTTCCGAGGGTTTCTCCGGTTCCGAGGGTTTCTCCGGTCCCGAGGGTTTCTCCGGTCCCGAGGGTTTCTCCGGTCCCTAGTGTTTCTCCGGTCCCGAGGGTTTCTCCGGTCCCTAGTGTTTCTCCGTTCCCGAGGGTTTCTTCGGTTCCTAGTGTTTCTCCGGTTCCTAGTGTTTCTGGGAGAAGATGCTCCCATTTTAATATCAGAATTCTCCAACGACGCCGGTTAACTTCGGGGTTAAAGCCTGTGAGCGACGGAGCCCGAGAACAACAACTTCATGCCCAGTTCTCATCCAACATGGTATTTGTCAGTGACTTCCCATCATGTCCAGGTGAGTCCTACATGTGACCTCACAAACTCTCCAGGTATTAACGTGCCAAAAGAAGGTTAAAGACTTTTAGCTGAGAGGTGAAACGTCTTCACCAACTTCAAGTGAGTCCAATTGCCTCCAGAAAACCCTTCAGTTGTCTGAGACTCCAACTGCCCACGTTAAGCTGTGGAAACCTGACAGCAACTGCGCAGACAGCGACGACTGCGCAGACAGCAGCATTATTTATTTGTATTATTATTTTCTAATACTTATATATAATACTTATCTCCATGACTTCACACAGCACCTCGCTGGAAGTGACCGAGAGTTGTCCGTGAACTCGGTGACAGAAAGGTCATCATGGACCCAGGCTGGGGGGGGGGGGGGGGGGGGGGGGGGGGGGGGCATAACCACGTATACTGTGATACTGTGTCTCTCTGGATTACACGATGAGTCCAAATTTAGCAGCATTGAAAGAAGAAGACAATGTACTCAATCCTTCGAGGAAAGTTTAGAAAGACTACATGACTTTTAAGAGCTTTCACAGCTGATTTTAGTGGTTAATTCAATTTAATTAAGAATATTTTCATAGGTATCTTTAATTTCACAATTTTTACTTGAATATACAAGTCAAACACATAGACCGCGCAGACAACAGCAGACTTGTGTCTGGAAGGATTTCAACATTCCAGGCAAACATAATCTTCACCAGTTATTAATCATAACTACAAAGTTTAGGCGTAACTATAAAAGGTTGCACAACAAGGAAGGTCTGAGTACATCTTATTACCGGCAGCTTCGGTGCCCGAGTTCCTTCTTAATAGGAAGAAAACCAACGTGGTTTGGTAGTAGAACCGACAACAGACAAGAAACGGGTTTTAAGTTTTGCCACAAGCAAAACAAAGTAAAGCAACATCTTATAACCGGTTTTAATTTTGTTGCAATGTGGAAGAAAACTCAAAATGATCAACTACGGGATACAAAATGTGTTTGGAGCCACAGACTCATACAGTCCATCCGGAAAGTATTCACAGCGCTTCACTTCTTCCTCATTTTGTTATGTTACAGCTTTATTTCAAAATGTATTAAATTCATTTTTTTCCTCAAATTTCTACACACAATACCCCATAATGATAACGTGTAAAAAGTTTGTTTACAATTTTTGCAAATCTATTAAAAAATAAAGAACGGAAATATAACACGTACTTAAGTATTCACAGCCTTTGCTCAATACTTTGTTGAAGCACCTTTGGCAGAAATTACAGCCTCAAGTCTTTTGGAGTATGATGCTACAAGCTCGGCTCCTATTCTTGGGCAGTTTCTCCCGTTCTTCTTTGAGGGACCTCTGAAGCTCCATCAGGTTGGATGGGGAGCGTCGGTGCTCAGACACCTTCAGATGCATTCATCTTTCCCTCCATCCTGACTAGTCTCCCAGTTCCTGCTGCTGAAAAACATCCCCACAGCATGATGAATTTAATCCATTTTGGAATAAATCTGTAACAACAAAATGTGGAAAAAGTGAAGCGCTGTGAATACTTTAAGGATGGACTGTATGTGGAGGAGATGGACGGAGGAGGAGCTGGACGGTGGAGGAGATGGACGGAGGAGGAGATGGACGGAGGAGGAGATGGACGGTGGAGGAGATGGACGGAGGAGGAGATGGACGGTGGAGGAGATGGACGGAGGAGGAGATGGACGGTGGAGGAGATGGACGGAGGAGGAGATGGACGGTGGAGGAGATGGACGGATGGACGGTGGAGGAGATGGACGGAGGAGGAGATGGACGGTGGAGGAGATGGACGGTGGAGGAGATGGACGGAGGAGGAGATGGACGGAGGAGGAGTTAAGGACGACGCCCACATTGCTGCATGTCGGTGAGAGACATCTTCTTACAAACCTCCTGCAACAATGTTTGTGTTGAACCGGGTTTCTAAACGGAGGCTGATGGGAACTCTTGTATTTACAGCGTGATTGACATGTTTTCTGTAAACAAAGTTCAATCATGAAAACCAGAGGCCATAAAACAGGACTGTGTTTCTATGTAGGACACTCAGTCATATATATATATATTTATATATAATATATATATTTATTCACTGTTGGTCCTCCAGAGAGGTCAGAGGTCACAGAGTGAACCCCAGGAGGTCGACCTGCAGGTAGACATCGACTCTCCCGGAGGTCACCTTGACACCTGGGAACCACACGGCACCGACACCTACCGTCTGCCTGCCCCCCTTCCTCCCCCCACCCGGTACATGAGGACGGGTCATGATGACGTCATGTGTCCATCATGTGTCCATCATGTGTCCATCATTTGTCCATTATGTCCAACAGCTCCTCGTCTCTGACTTTCACATGTGGATGTTAAAAATAGCGCACGAGGCGCATCACGCACACACTGAATGAAACCGCGTCGGTTCAAATCGGTCCCATAAAACCGGTTACTTCGGTCGGTTAACGGATCTAATAACGGAAGATCAGCTGCTCCAGCATCGAGCTAATTCACCGTTAGCCCGAGATGAGAAGAGAAACAACGAGCCGTTAAATTCAGCCACGCACACACACACACACACACACACACACACACACACACACACACACACACACACACACACACACACACACACACACACACACGGTCACTCACCGCGGGGTTGGTCGGTGTGAGTCGCCCCCGGTGAGAGCACGTTGGTTCGGCAGCAGCTCCCGGTACACCGACCTCAGAGAACAACTTCTGGATGGTGATGGCGTTACAATCCCGAACGCATGCGCACGAGAGACCTCTCGCAAGCGGAGGAATCTGACGAAACGCACGTGCGTGCAGTGGGCGGGGCCAGCTCAACCCGCCTCAACGGTTGATGTTTGACTGACAGCTCTGATCTGACTAATAAGTTTTCTTTATTCAATGTGCCAACGTTGCTTCATCATCTGAAGGTGTTTCTAACAAGTTAATGCAATAATAATAATAACAATAATAATAATAATAATAACTGTTTGTTTCATACAAGAAATAAAGCAGAACATGCTTTACAGCACAAGATAAAAACAGATTTAACATACCAACATGTTAAATGTAAAAAAATAAACCAAATGCATGATAACAGATCAAATATAATACAAGACAGCACATTAATAAAAGTAAAGTAAACTAGAGTTAAAGTATAGAAAAGAGTAAAAGGCCCAATAATGAGTGTAACAGAGCTTCAGGTGCAGCTGGTTGAGGCTAAAAGAGTTTAAAAGCTTCTTTTAAAGTATTTAGCTGGATTGCGTGATATCTGCAGCTCCCGAGGTCCTGTGATCCTGGACATCATGATCCTGGACATCATAGTCCTGGACATTATGATCCTGGACATCATAGTCCTGGACATCATAGTCCTGGACATCATGATCCTGGACATCATGATCCTGGACATCATGATCCTGGACATCATGATCCTGGACATCATAGTCCTGGACATCATAGTCCTGGACATCATAGTCCTGGACATCATAGTCCTGGACATCATGATCCTGGACATCATGATCCTGGACATCATGATCCTGGACATCATAGTCCTGGACATCATGATCCTGGACATCATAGTCCTGGACATCATGATCCTGGACATCATGATCCTGGACATCATGATCCTGGACATCATGATCCTGGACATCATGATCCTGGACATCATAGTCCTGGACATCATAGTCCTGGACATCATAGTCCTGGACATCATGATCCTGGACATCATGATCCTGGACATCATGATCCTGGACATCATGATCCTGGACATCATGATCCTGGACATCATGGTTCTGATGGAGAACCATGATGGAGGAACAGTCCTGTAACATCACAGTGAATGTGATGAACAGTAAACGTGATGGACGACACTCAGAACGGTTTCCCTTCGAATCTGAATCTTTCTCTCTCGTCCAGCTCGCTTTGGAGTAATTATCTTCATCCTCTGTCAGAAGCTTCCAGCCGTGAGGATGCGTTTGGCTCGGCGATGTGACGGCCTCCGAATCAGAAGATTCATAATATTAATAATATTCTGCTCACGAGGAGGAAGAAACGAGGTCGGCGGGAGATTTTCACATCTGAGATCTAAACTCCTTCATACAGAGAAACTCCTCCTGTTCTGTTGATTCACCCCCGACCTCACTAATCCAGACGGTGGGGGGGACAAAGACATGGGGAGGTGAGGGGGACAAAGACATGGGGGTGGGGGTGGGAGGGGCGCAGGAGGAGAAGCAGATGTTAGTTTCAGAGACGGTTGTCCTGCTGCTGTAAAAACATGGATGTCTTTCTGCTTTCATAAGCTTCTGTCTCCACATCCGAATGTCTCCGAGCGTCTCCGTCATCCAGCTCTTCATGAGACGCTTCTTTTTACAACACAAACTTTGAGACCATAAAACAAGCTGCCGATGTGCAGAGTCCACGCAGACATGTGCTCCGATTAATGTCGCCACCGTGCTGATAAGCTGTTTCTCTGGCGTTCATCTCCGGTGACTCCACACGGTTCCTTCGCCTCGCCGGCTCCACGCCGACGTCAGCGTGACGTCACAAACAGACCGGACAGAAAAGTGGACGCAACTTCTGGGTCTGAAAACACGAGGCTGATGGCCTGAAGCTTGAAACTGCAATACCACCGACTGCCACTAGAGGTCGGCCTCGAGGTCACGTGGAGCCTGACGGGTCAGGTGGTGAATTACAAAGTTGAGTTCAAACATTCAAACATGAACGTTTCTAACAGACGCATCAAGCTGAGACGCCGTCTGGCCCGTTGCCTCGACTCCTTCCTCGACTCCTTCCTCGACTCCTTCCTCCTGCTTTCGTGCATTGATGTAAGCTTTGGATTTACAAATGTACTTTTTTATATAACTGTTTTTATTTCCCAGCGTCAGCGCTGACGTCAGCGGTCAGCGAGCTGGAGGTTTTCAGGTCAGTAAAACGAACTATTCAGCATCGACCTGTTTATCTCACCCACTTCACAGCTTGAACTCTGCTTCATCACCTTTGTCCTACAGACAGATCATCACCGTCCATTTACAAAGACCTTCCTACCTTTGTCCCCGTTTTTACTTCGTTCATGTTCATGCACAACTCTTACATTTCTACATTTCTACATTTCTAGATTTCTAGATTTCTGTCAGACACAACATAGCTCTTCAGCATGAAGGCTTAAAGCTTTGAGTGACAACCTTTTTCCAATTTATTCCCAGAATGAGGAAAAACGTTCCCATCGCTGAAGCCGTTTTTCATTCTCAGCAGGTTTTATGAAAGACAACAGCTTCATGCGTCCTGGTGGCTGATTGCTGATCAGAGTTTTAAAAAACATTTGATTCCGTTTTTATTGGCCCACTTTTATTTATACGTGCAGCCGTCACAGAAATGTTTCATGTGCTGTTTTATTTTGGCGGAGTTCTCGGTGGTATGACTGTTTCCTGCGGTGTTTAACAGCCAATCAGAGAATTATGTTTAATATATTTAGGTTTTTATTTGACTTCATCTTCTTTGAAAGTTTGTAAATGTAATTTAATCTTCTAACGAGAGAAAATAAATCTTTAAAAAATATTTATGACCTTTAATCATAAATCAAAACACATCAGAATTTGTTTTATGAGGAAATTTCATGTAAACCAGTAGAAACTTTTAATAGAACCTGATTTTTAATGGATTTTTGGTGCAGATACATGATTATTTTACAGCGGATACAATATATTGGTTTTATATTTGTTTTGTTTTACACATAAACCAATAATCTGTACAAAAATCCCTTAAATCTGGTTGTTAAAATGATCAATATCTGTACGGTGAGGGACATTTTACAGCTGAAAAATAAACATAGAGCTATCTGGTGGATGAAAGGTGCTGTGTAAATAAAGCTAAATAAACAAATACAAATATAATTTAGTATAAAAAAAATAAAGCTAAATAACTAAAAATCAAAAAATGTAATATAAAAATCAAGCTGAATAAATAAACAATATATAATTTGAAATGTAAATAAAGCTAAATAAATACATAAAAATATAGTTTGATATGAAAATAAAGCTGAGTAGAAATATTTGTGATAAATGAATATGTGGTTGATAGTATTGGTCCGCTTCAGTGAACAGTGTCCTTCTGTCTTTGTGACTGTACATGTTGGTGTTAACAGGTCGCTCACATGTGCGTGTTGTTTCTGACACGCTTGCAAGCCGGATATGATTTAAATTTACGAGCAGAGGAGACAAGAGAGGAAAACACCTACAGGAAGGTCAGTTGTGTGTGTGTGTGTGTGTGTGTGTGTGTGTGTGTGTGTGTGTGTGTGTTTCAGTGGTAAAACACTTCTGCATCGGCCTCATTTTTCATTTCCATAAAAACTGTCAGGACGACTGTTTCTGACCATTTTTTCTGCAAAATAATAAAATGACTGTAACGCAGATTAAAGAAGTGTTTTGATCATCCTGAAATTTTATAATTTTATATAAAATAATCAAATGTAACACAACATAACATGAACATGTATTTTTGGCCCCCTCATAGGAAAGAATGTGGTCACCTGGAGTATGCAGACTAAATAGGGAGCTGTTGACGCACATAAATCTCCCATAATGCATTGCACAAAGGATTGCATGTTGTATCGTGTGCTGACTGGTGAAAAGTGTTTTTAATGCCATGAAAGACTCCACGATGGATAAATAAACTATTGATTGATTAATTAAAAACTACTGAAATTCTTCTTTAAAAGGTTAAAGTTCATTTAAATTAAAGTTAGTGATGTTTTGTTTGTGTTAAAACTCTCCTGCTGTGATTCTGTGAGACCAAACGTACTAAATATAGTACAGCTGCTGGACACGTTGTTATGCAAGTATGGAGGTCGGTATGTGGACGGACCGACAGCCAGATAGATAGATAGACAGATCATTGTGGTTGTTGTTCGCCATCTAGTGGTCCAATAGGAACAATGCATAATTAGATCTCTATAAACTTTCATTTTGTTGCCCCCTGCTGGACTAAACTGGTCAAAACAATTACTTTTAAATAATTATACTGTACATTTCTGGTTAACAAGTGATTTTATTAAACCTTTTCAAAAATTTATTAGTTTCAATGTATATTGATTAGGTAATTATGATATTCTTATTTAGTTATCTGCTTCTTTTGGCTTGTTTGTTATCTATAATTGTCTTTTTTTGGTATTAATCTCTGTTCCCTCTGGCTTTTTCTCACTATTCAGTACAAATTATTTAATTTTTTTTAATCTTTTCTCATAATATCTGATTAAAGGAGTTGTATTTAAAGCATTTGAAGTAAATAAACCCTGACCTCTGACCTCTCAATTAAAATTAGGGTTAATTGAATCTCTGCACCTTCTGTCACCTGATCAGTGTGTGTGTGTGTGTGTGTTGACGTTCAGGTGTGAAATCATGAAAAACAACTTGGACAGAAAAGAATCAGGTGACTGAACAGGAAACGTGACGTAACACTTCGTGTCGAGACAAGACGGTGAGTCAGTCTCTGAGCTGTAATGTGTCTCCGGCGGGGACGAGGACAACCTGTCTTTTAACACCAAACCGTCTCTTACAGGTGGACAAAGAAAGTGGCCTGTTATGGGAATGTTTCATTCTTGGTCTGTACTTGTATAGTTTTATCACCTTTCGGTCTCAAAGCTCTTTAACATGGTTTTCCATTCATCCATTCACACACTAATGAGACAGATCACCATGCAGGGTGCTGCCATCGGGAGAACATTCACACACCGATGGTTCACCATCGGGAGAACATTAAGACACCGATGGTTCACCATCGGGAGAACATTAAGACACTGATGGTTCAACATCAGGAGAACATTCACACACCGATGGTACAACATTCACACACCGATGGTTCAACATCGGGAGAACATTAAGACACCGATGGTTCACCATCGGGAGAACATTAAGACACCGATGGTACAACATTAAGACACCGATGGTTCACCATCGGGAGAACATTAAGACACCGATGGTTCACCATCGGGAGAACATTAAGACACCGATGGTTCAACATCAGGAGAACATTCACACACCGATCGTACAACATCGGGAGAACATTAAGACACCAATGGTTCAACATCGGGAGAACATTCACACACCGATGGTTCACCATCGGGAGAACATTAAGACACCGATGGTTCAACATCAGGAGAACATTCACACACCGATCGTACAACATCGGGAGAACATTAAGACACCAATGGTTCAACATCGGGAGAACATTCACACACCGATGGTTCACCATCGGGAGAACATTAAGACACCGATGGTTCACCATCGGGAGAACATTAAGACACCGATGGTACAACATTCACACACCGATGGTTCACCATCGGGAGAACATTAAGACACCGATGGTTCACCATCGGGAGAACATTGAGACACCGATGGTTCACCATCGGGAGAACATTAAGACACCGATGGTTCAACATCAGGAGAACATTCACACACCGATGGTACAACATTCACACACCGATGGTTCACCATCGGGAGAACATTAAGACACCGATGGTTCAACATCGGGAGAACATTAAGACACCGATGGTTCACCATCGGGAGAACATTAAGACACCGATGGTTCAACATTAAGACACCGATGGTTCACCATCGGGAGAACATTAAGACACCGATGGTACAACATTAAGACACCGATGGTTCACCATCGGGAGAACATTAAGACACCGATGGTACAACATCGGGAGAACATTAAGACACCGATGGTACAAAATTAAGACACCGATGGTTCACCATCGGGAGAACATTAAGACACCGATGGTACAACATCGGGACAACATTAAGACACCGATGGTTCAACATCGGGAGAACATTAAGACACCGATGGTACAAAATTAAGACACCGATGGTTCAACATTGGGAGAACATTAAGACTCCGATGGTACAGCATCGGGAGCAACTTAGGGTTTAGTGTCTTGCTCAAGGACACTTAGACATGTGGACAGGAGGAGCTGGGGATCGAACCACCAACCTTTTAGATTAGTGTTCAACCCACTCTACCATCTGAGCTGCAGCCTCCTGATGGAGAAGTGGAGAAGGTTGTTTTATGAATCATCTGTACAATAATTCCTGTCTGGCAAAATACATCACAACAATAATAATGTTGGTTGTCTGTTTTCTTGTTTGTTTAAATCTTTGCACTATTGTTTAGTTAGTTTTAATTTAATTTAATTATTCTATTTTATTTTATTCTATTTATTGTATATACTGTGTATTTTAAGATTTAATATTTTACTGTTGTTTTATTGCTTTCCTGTATCTATCTATCTATCTATCTATCTATCTATCTATCTATCTATCTATCTATCTATCTATCTATCTATCTATCTATCTATCTATCTATCTATCTATCTATCTATCTATCTATCTATCTATCTATCTATCTATCTATCTATCTATCTATCTATCTATCTATCTATCTATCTATCTATCTATCTATCTACCTACCTACCTACCTACCTACCTACCTACCTACCTACCTACCTACCTACCTACCTACCTACCTACCTACCTACCTACCTACCTACCTACCTACCTACCTACCTACCTACCTACCTACCTACCTACCTACCTATCTATCTATCTATCTATCTATCTATCTATCTATCTATCTATCTATCTATCTATCTATCTATCTATCTATCTATCTATCTATCTATCTATCTATCTATCTATCTATCTATCTATCTATCTATCTATCTATCTATCTATCTATCTATCTATCTATCTATCTATCTATCTATTATCTATCTATCTATCTATCTATCTATCTATCTATCTATCTATCTATCTATCTATCTATCTATCTATCTATCTATCTATCTATCTATCTATCTATCTATCTATCTATCTATCTGTCTGTCTGTCTGTCTGTCTGTCTGTCTGTCTGTCTGTCTGTCTGTCTGTCTATCTATCTATCTATCTATCTATCTATCTATCTATCTATCTATCTATCTATCTATCTATCTATCTATCTATCTATCTATCTATCTATCTATCTATCTATCTATCTATCTATCTATCTATCTATCTATCTATCTATCTATCTATCTATCTATCTATCTATCTATCTATCTATCTATCTATCTATCTATCTATCTATCTATCTATCTATCTATCTATCTATCTATCTATCTATCTATCTATCTATCTATCTATCTATCTATCTATCTATCTATCTATCTATCTATCTATCTATCTATCTATCTATCTATCTATCTATCTATCTATCTATCTATCTATCTATCTATCTATCATCTATTATCTATCTATCTATTATCTATTATCTATTATCTATTATCTATCTATCTATCTATCTATCTATCTATCTATCTATCTATCTATCTATCTATCTATCTATCTATCTATCTATCTATCTATCTATCTATCTATCTATCTATCTATCTATCTATCTATCTATCTATCTATCTATCTATCTATCTATCTATCTATCTATCTATCTATCTATCATCTATTATCTATCTATCTATTATCTATTATCTATTATCTATTATCTATCTATCTATCTATCTATCTATCTATCTATCTATCTATCTATCTATCTATCTATCTATCTATCTATCTATCTATCTATCTATCTATCTATCTATCTATCTATCTATCTATCTATCTATCTATCTATCTATCTATCTATTATCTATTATCTATCTATCTATTATCTATTATCTATTATCTATTATCTATTATCTATTATCTATTATCTATATATCTATCTCCAGAAGCAGGTGTGTCGTGTTGACTTCATCCAGCAGGTCAAACATTAACAGGAAAACGACGTATTTATGAAGCAAACTGACCAATTAACTGAGAAACATTAAACTCTGCTCCTTTAAAATCTTAAAATGCTTCATTTCTTTGTTTTACATGATAATAAATTAAATATTTGGAGGTTTGGACTTTGGACTTGATTTTTTTTTTCTTTATGTTTTTTTTTAAACCAAACAGAGAAAATAATTTCCAGATGAATCGTTAATAAACACATTTAGTTGCGACGAGGCATTTTAGAATGAATTATGCATTTAAATTGATTTATCTAGAAGTAAATCAGTCGGTTCCTTCTTTAAAACCGGTTTCTGTGCTCGAAGCGAGACGACGTGTGATGATGAATGTTGGACAGGACTCATCCTTTCTCTTCATGACGCTGATCAAGCTGATGATGTCACAGCATCTCGAGGGTTTTATCTGGAGGCTGAATGACGAGGTCAAATAAACTACACGTACTTTGCAGGGCTGCAACTGACATTAATACATTCAATTATTATAATAACTCATTTAAATAGCGCTTTTCAAGGTACTCAAAGACACTTTACGGGTTAAATTGTTCAAAGCATCACGATAGAACTATAAATCACACAACGTTCGTCACATTAAAACCTTTTTTTTTTTAATTCAAAATGTTAATTTACTGTAAAACATTTCCCATTTTAATGTAATTTCACGTAACGTAAACGTTTATTTTTGGTCCTTCACAGGAAAGAGTTTTGGGAACTCTTCCAGCTGTGAGAAAAAAACATTTTAATGAGGCAAAGTCTCGATCAACTAATACATTTATGGACTAATTGTTGCAGCTGTAAAATATTTTGATTAAAGTGAGACTGGAGACACTCACTTGTTCCCTCATGAAAGTGCTGCTGCTTGAGAACTGAAGAGAAAGTCATCATTACTGGAAAAATCTCCCTCCAGCTGAAAGTGAAACCAACTTCAGCTTTTACTTTGAAATTCTCCAGAATGCCTCCGTGCTGTCGTTGTTGGGAGTTTGTAAGGTGAGACGAGGCCAGAGAACCCGGCCGTCATGTGTTGGGAATTAAGACTCACTGTTGATGTGACACTGGTGGAGCTGAGAGTTCAGGGGCCCCGGAGGCCCCGGAGGCCCCGGAGGCCCCTAAAAGCTACAGTTAATAACATATCGTACATATTAAACTGTGTAGTTCGCGTCATAGATAGTAGCTGCTTGTACTCACAGACATTTGTAAATCCTACATTCATATATTTATTATATTTTAATAATAAGTGCAGCTACATAAATCAGTCACAGTTGATCGAAGGATTATAATAGTTAATAATTACTATTATTTGTGTGTTGCTCAAAGTGATAAAGCTAAGATCTTCTATTCAGCAATTTAGCCCTCAGTTCGTTGAGTTTTTGGTGTCTTTGAGCTGATTGTTTTGGTTTAATGGCTATATTCCTTCACCACTATCAGTGTCATTGTTTTATTCACTGTTTTAGCTGTAAAACTGAAATAAAGTCATCCTGCAACAAACAGAAAAACCAGCAGCTGAAAGAAACGGAGCTAAAAGAAGAACAAACCTTTTCCAAATCAACATTGTTGTAGTTCAAATAAGCACAAGCGTAAATAAGTATGGAAATACACAGTAATTTAACAATAATATTAATCCAAAAACATCAAAGTAAAACACTGACAGGAGCATTTTCTTTGACTTTTGATACTTTAACTACATTTTAATAATAAAACTTCAATACTTTTACTTGTGTAAACTTTTGATTGCAGGATTTTCACGTTCACTTCTTCTAACACTAAATCATAAAAATAGTTTTATTTTGAAGACCCCCCCCCCCTCTCTCCTCCCCTTCGGTGGAGTGAGACAGTATCATGAGTCACATCCTCAGAGATCCTGACCTTGTGAGAAAGTGGGCAGCCAGGAGTCACTCAGCTTCCAGGAATCCAGTGTGGGCTCCACCCTCTCCTCCTCCCTCCCCCTCCTCCTCTCCCTCCTCCCTCCCCCTCCTCCTCTCCCTCCTCCCTTCCTGCTCCCTGTCTGCCATGTTGCTTCACCAGGCTGCTCCTCTGTGCTCCCATTGAACACTGCTGATCAGAAAGGAAAAGGAGGAGGAGAAGGAGGAGGAGGAGGCGGAGGGGGTGGGGCTCGTACCTTTCAGGTGGAGGTGAGTGCTGCTTCCTGATTGGCTGAGAGGAGTTAAATGGGAGCGGCTGGACTCTCCTACTTCCCTGTCTAGTGAAAAGCTGTGGTGGCAGCAGCTGAGGGGGTAAAAGAAGAAGAAGCAGTGAACAGGTAGGTGGAGGAGCTCCATGCTCTTCTTCAGGGTTTCTATCTGATGAAGACCAGTAGTTCACTTTAACTGATAATCTCTCTACTCTGTGTTTCCATTGATTGTTTTTACCTGTAAAGTTTGAAATCAGGCGTCTCTTCTTTTAACTTCAGCTCAGCGACACTTTTCAGTCCTGAACATGTTTTATTTATTTGAGTCTTTAACGTTTCATGAGTTTTACATGCTGCTTTGTTTGAGGTGACTCGGGGTCGCTGTCAAAATCCATTTTTATTTGACCTGACGGGAGCATTTAGGCTGTTTAGATCCACTGGGAGGATTTGATCAAAGGTTTCACAGCAAAAGTGAGCGTTTAATGGTTTTCTCTGCTTGTGTTTTTTAGTTTTTATTTTGTCAATGTATTGATTATATTTCAGTTCTGGACACATTGGAACTTTTTTCCTGTTATTTTACATAATTAATAGAAAGAATAACTAACAGGTGAATTGATAACACTCAACATTTGGCCTTAAATCATCACATATGAGACAATTCTCAAATTATGATATTGAGCCTGATTTAAAACATCCCAAAATAGATAACCAATAACAATCGAAGAAATTTTGTTTTTTTTAATAATAATACCAAACTTTTGATGGTTTTGACTCCTCACATGTGAGAATCTGATTTTGCTTGTCTTAAATGATCATAAAATGAATATCTTTTGGTTTTGGACTGTTTTTCATTAAAAGAAGACAGTTGAAGATGATTTTTCTGATGTTTTATAGACTCTAAATTAAGAAACTAATCAGCAGATTATTCGATCATGAAAGTAGTCAGCTAGGCAGGTTTTTTCATGTGTACTCTAACAAACCCAGTGACTGGGACACAAAGGAGCCCGTGTTGTAGAAATGAACGAGCAGGTCCTTAACTAGGCGAACATCCCATAATGGCCCACCTGCTGGGTGACGACGAGGCTATGAGTCGCTACCCCGGAAGGCTGTGTCGTCACCGGAGCGCGTGTAACTCACGGATGACTTATTTTACTGAGCTCGCGCTGTTGCTGCGCGCGCACGTTTGCTCGGCCTGGAGGCGAAGCAGGTACAGACGTGTGTGTTGTGAAAGTGTACCGGAGGGTTCGTGTGTGGGGCGGGAGTATCGGTTGTCGGTGTCGTCGCCCTCCGGGCTTCAGTCGAGCGGAGTCACGTGGGGAACACATGGTCAACGGCGGCGTGACGCGCATTATTGACTTTGAATCAGCTGTGCGTGTCCTTTCCACGCTGCACTCAAACGTGAAGTCTTTGAGAAGAATTGATGGGTTTGTGGGTGAGCTTCTGGTGTTGAACACATTTACATGAGCACGTGTGTTTTCTGTCAGCAGCCTCAGTTTTGTACTGATTTGGTTGAAGACTGAACTTGTTGTTTTTTTGTTTTTTTCCAGTCTTTTCCTTCCTGGAGAGTTGATACACCAACTGTTAAATAAAGAAAAAAGATGGCCTCCGTTGCCCCGTTCGGCCGCCGGCAGTGGGCGTCCCAGTCCCTCCGGGTCACCGCCAAGGAGATGTCCCTCGTGTCGGCCCGCGGGAAGAACAACGCCATCGCAGAGCGCTTCTCCAAGTGAGTCTCTCTCTTAATAATTCACCAGCAGCAACTCAGCTGGTCACTTTATTTATTAAAAAAGAAGCCATGACCTCATTTGTGATAAATGAGGTCATGGCTTCTTTTTTCTTTCAGTTTCCTCTTTTCTCTTCGTCCACTTTGTTGGCGTCCTTTCCGGTTTCCAGAGTCTCTCCGGAGGTGAACTGTGGCGGCTCTGCTCCTCACAGCTTCTCCTTCACCTCCTATCCAGTTTCCTCTTTGGAATGGAGAAGGTGACAGGATGCTTTCCACGCTGCGATTCCTCCATCTGACCACTAGGTGTTGCTCTTTGTCCGAGTCAGTGGATCACTACTCTGAATATAATACTTTAAAAAGATCTAATTTAGTTTGTTTATTAGATGTTATCATCTTAAATCGCCCAAACAAGAAACCAATGATATGAAAAAAACAACTACCAACAAACAAACAAATAAAAAAGATTAAGGACTAAAGGTTGCAACAATAAAACTGTGTTAAAAATCCATCAATAAAATTAAATAAAAAAAGGTTAAACATCAGTAATTTTAAAAACAATAAATAGTAAAAATGTCTCTAAATTAAAAGCCCGATTCAAGAGAAAGTTTTAAGTTTCCTTTTAAAAATAGCGAGTTAAATTAAAGAGAACAAGGCGTTCAAACGTTTTAGACAAGAGGAACATTTCAAATAAAAAGCAGAGGAAGACGTGTCGGCAACACGAACTGAAAGCAGAGCTCAGATGTCGAGGTGAGATATTTAAAGCTTTACGAACAAGTAAAAGAACTTTTTAAATCCATTCCTAAAAGACGTCGCGTGGTCCAGCGGGTCAGGTGGTCCAGCGGGTCAGGTCGCGTGGTCCGGCAGGTCGCGTGGTCCGGCGCGTCGGGTCGCGTGGTCCGGCGGGTCACGTGGTCCGGCAGGTCAGGTCACGTGGTCCGGCGGGTCACGTGGTCCAGCGAGTCACGTGGTCCGGCAGGTCGCGTGGTCCGGCAGGTCGCGTGGTCCGGCGCGTCGGGTCGCGTGGTCTGGCGGGTCAGGTGGTCCAGCGGGTCAGGTCGCGTGGTCCGGCAGGTCGCGTGGTCCGGCGGGTCAGGTCGCGTGGTCTGGCAGGTCGCGTGGTCCGGCGCGTCAGGTCGCGTGGTCCGGCGGGTCACGTGGTCCGGCGGGTCGCGTGGTCCGGCGGGTCAGGTCGCGTGGTCCGGCGGGTCAGGTGGTCCGGCGGGTCAGGTGGTCCAGCGGGTCAGGTCGCGTGGTCCGGCAGGTCGCGTGGTCCGGCGGGTCAGGTCGCGTGGTCTGGCAGGTCGCGTGGTCCGGCGCGTCAGGTCGCGTGGTCCGGCGCGTCAGGTCACGTGGTCCGGCGCGTCAGGTCGCGTGGTCCGGCGCGTCAGGTCACGTGGTCCGGCGCGTCAGGTCGCGTGGTCCGGCGGGTCACGTGGTCCGGCGGGTCGCGTGGTCCGGCGGGTCAGGTCGCGTGGTCCGGCGGGTCAGGTGGTCCGGCGGGTCACGTGGTCCGGCGGGTCAGGTCGCATGGTCCGGCGGGTCAGGTGGTCCGGCGGGTCAGGGTGGTCCGGCGGGTCAGGTGGTCCGGCGGGTCAGGTGGTTGGTTTTCTTGGTTCTGGCTGCGGTGTTCTGAACCAGCTGTCGTTTCTTATCGATGTTTTAAATCAACCAGAGTTTCTGTTGACTCAAACTTTTGGGTTGCGAGAAAAACAAAATTGGTTTTTAAAAGCTTTTTGGTTCAGAGTTGAAACGTTTTTGGTCGTGAGTTGAGTTTGCCGTAATGGAATCTTCTCTTGAGACAGAAACATGAACTTCTTCACTTCCTGTGTGACGTAACGTCAGATGAAGATTTTCCCTCCAGATTCTCGGTCGGCATGAAATCGGATGTTTGTGGAGTTTCACATGAACTTCCTGGTGTGATCAGAGAGCGGCTGTGTCTTACTTTGACGCTACTTTCCGTCCTTGATTGACTTCCTGTTTCCTGATGTCTTTCCTCCTCCTCCTCCTCCTCCTCCTCCTCAGGTACCAGATGGCAGCAGAGGAGGGCAGCGCAGAGCAGAAGAAAACGGTAACGCATCACATCGATCTGCACACCGACTCAGTCCGTCTGGATGATGATCTGTTTTTGTTGTAACCGTGTTGAAGTTTCAACTCAACGTTTTGAAGCGGTACTTCATGGTTCTGTTGAACTGAAGGACAAACTGCTCGTTTTGATTGACAGCATGTTTCACGACACTTCGACAGCCGTGTGGTTTTACTGTGCAAACAACGGACTCCATATAAAAGTGGACGTAGCTTCTGGGTCGGAACAATGAGGCCGATGCAGTGTCATTACACTGCAATACCACATAGTGCCACTAGGGGCTGGTTTCAAAACACCATCGTGGTGCCATTTGCTAAAGTCACTCCTTCTTCTTAGTTTTCTGGAGGTCCATCTGAAAATAATCCCTCATTCATTAGAAAAGAAGATTCAAGAAGACCTGTTTTTGGGGGCGTGTCTGTTTGATTGACAGGCCTGTGGTGCAGTCAGGTTACAGCTATCGGTGGGCGGGACGTAGTATCGTCAGGTTTCCGATCAGATTCTATCCTTCTTTTCTGGAGAGTTTTGAGTCAAACTTGTCGTTAAAGGTGTGAAATCTCTAAAATAAACATCCAATATAAATCTGATTGACGGACGTTTATCAGAACATTATTTTTTATCCAGTTTTCGTCTCTTTGTGGGACTTTTTTATTTTTGCCTTCAGGTTTCCAGCTCTGTCCTTTTTACCTTTTTCCTCATTTCCTGGACTTTATTTCCCTCCTTCGCTCACTGACCATCTCTGTTTCTCATTTTCTCCCCCTCCCCCTCCCCCTCCTCCTGTTTCCTTCCCTCCCTCCCTTGTCTTGTAGGGGGGCTGGGTGTGGAGGGAGGGGGGGCTTATAGTTTGCTTCACACTGCTTCTCTCTGATCACTTCTCGAGCTTCACATCTGGGACAGTTTGCAGCGTTTCCACGCCGACATGCGTTTTTAAGTTTTCTTCTTTCTTTTTTTTTTAAGACGCCACCGGCCGGTTCCTCTGCGTCTCCTTCAGGTTTTTAAATCCTCACTTTGAGTTTTTCCAGCTTTCTGCAGCTGCAGGTTTCTAGATGGGTGCTGAGCAGCTCTTTTGTCTTTTGTCTGAGTTTGTTTTCCTTTTCATGTCTTTTCCTCTTTTTTTTTGTGCTGACTGTGCTACCAGAAATGCTAACGTACGTTTTGAACTTGTGTGCAACCGGTGTTGTTTTCTGAGTGCGTTTTTAGCTTCATTCAGCAGTCGAAGGTTGAAGTGGCCCGAGTCCAACTTTAAAGGAATTCATTGAGAAAAGTAAAAAGCGACTCTGCTTAAGTGTTCAGAAGGAGTGAGTCATCGGAGAACGATGAGCGTTATCTCGGCTGTTTCACTTCCAACGTCTACGACGGTTCACCAAGACAAACGATCAATTCAATATTTTATAACAGTTTAACTTCTAAAAACTAATTTGGACTGTTGGTCAGACAAAACGAGTCTAGAAGGGAAATGTTTCACTGTTAGGTTGCATTTTATCCATAAATAATATGTACATGAATTGACTTTTATACTTAAATTAATGTTTTATTCAAGACAAAAATGTACAGATACAAAATCAAAGTCCTGAATTTTGTGGATCTGTTGAGTTGGAGCTGAAACCATTTTAAGGGATTTATTTATTTATTTATTGACTATTTTATGGATCAATTAATCGTTTAGTCTTTTTTTTTTTTTTTTTTCCAAGCAATTTTTTGGTTTTGGACAGCTGGTCGGACAAAAGTCACTTAAAGGTCAAACTGCTGTTTCCACGATATTGTGACAACTTTTTCACTATTTTCTTACATTTACAGAAAATATTCACCCAATTAATGAAAAATAATTAATACTTCCAGCACATTTTTTACTAAAGTTTGAATATTGAAGTTCAGACCTGAGTTCAGTTGAATTTGTTCATATTTTAAGTTAAATTCTCTTCAGGAGTTTCTGTCTTGTTGCTGCAAAAATTGGATGAAGGCTGAAACTAAAGCGCTTGAGACTAATTTTAAAAACATTTAACTCGGTTCAGAACGTTTTTATGCTCTCATGTTTGAGTCGACTGAAAACGAGGTTCTTGTCATATCAATGTTTGTCTTGAAATAAGTTGTATTCTTCTCGTCAAGAAATTAGATGAAACTCAAGTGTCTGAACACTCGTACATCTTCTTTCCATTGTCGTCTAAAAAACGATTTAAAAACGTGTCGGTGACTCGTTCTTTGAAATGTCGTTTCTGCTGCTGTAGATAATTAACAGATGATCACATTTGTATTCATCTGCAGCTGGAAATAGACCACAAGTTACACCTTTTTTATTATTTGCTAAAAACGAACACACCCAGCTGTTTCAGAGAATTATTGAGATTTTTTTTGTTTGCTGTTTTTGAAGGATTCATCTCGTCGGTTTGGAGCTGAGATCTGCAGAAGGCTTGTTGTTGCTTTTGTCATCAGATTTGTTAAAAATGAACAAAGATGCACAATGCCAGCCTTCTTTTTTTACCCACCATGATGTAACCGAGTTAAAACGTGTCCGATCGGGCTGAATGGGACGTTTTGGTGCTTGTTTTCTCTGCAGCGTGTTGAACCTTCGACGCTGCGAAGCGCCAAGCTGACGGTTTTAAAGAAACGCTGGGAGCAGCCGCCGAGCCGCCGGGTCCAACTTCAGACCTGCAGCCTCGCCGGCCCGCCGACCGAGACGCGCTCCGACACCCCGCTAACCGCCTCCGACCGCGACACGGAGACGGAGGTTCACTCGGAGACCGGATCCGACCCGTCGGCTCGGCCCGAGGACCGGATCGACATGGAGGCGACGCCCAGCGGAGAGCCAGAGAGGCCGGAGGGAGCGGTGGCCGAAGTGCCCGACGGCGAGAAGCCCAGCGTTCCCCTCATCAGCCTCAAGATGATGTTTGAGAGAGGAGAGAACCAGAACCAGAACCAGAACCAGGTACCACAGCCTCTCAGCTTTTAGAGTTCATCCTCATATTTCACTGCACATG
>NW_027210877.1:147500-167500 GCF_029030835.1 Brachyistius frenatus
CAATACAAACCAAGCATTATATTTTATTGTTGTTTTTCTCCACCTGGTGAATGTAAGTTCAATCTTTACTGTCTTTTAGCTCAGTTTTGGTCTCCACCACCTCCTTAAGGAATTATCTGGACATCAAGTGCTTGTTTTAAACTGAAACCTTTATACGTACTCGGGTCTCTGATGGTCTCTGAGGGTCTCTGATGGTGTTTGAGTGTCTCTGAGGGTCTCTGAGGGTCTCTGATGGTGTTTGAGTGTCTCTGAGGGTCTCTGATGGTCTCTGAGGGTCTCTGATGGTCTCTGATGGTGTCTGAGGGTCTGTGAAGGTGTCTGAAGGTCTCTGAGGGTATCTGATGGTCTCTGAGGGTATCTGATGGTCTCTGAGGGTCTCTGGGTCTCTGAGGGTCTCTGATGGTGTCTGAGGGTCTGTGAGGGTCTGTGAAGGTGTCTGAGGGTCTCTGAGGGTGTCTGTGAGGGTGTCTCTGAGGGTCTCTGATGGTGTCTGAGGGTCTGTGAGGGTCTGTGAAGGTGTCTGAGGGTCTCTGAGGGTGTCTGTGAGGGTGTCTCTGAGGGTATCTGATGGTCTCTGATGGTGTCTGAGGGTCTCTGAGGGTCTCTGATGGTCTCTGAGATGGTCTCTGATGGTGTCTGAGGGTCTGTGAGGGTCTGTGAAGGTGTCTGAGGGTCTCTGAGGGTCTCTGATGGTCTCTGAGGGTATCTGATGGTCTCTGAGGGTATCTGATGGTCTCTGATGGTCTCTGAGGGTCTCTGATGGTGTTTGAGGGTCTCTGAGGGTCTCTGATGGTCTCTGATGGTGTCTGAGGGTCTGTGAGGGTCTGTGAAGGTGTCTGAGGGTCTCTGAGGGTGTCTGTGAGGGTCTCTGATGGTGTCTGAGGGTCTGTGAGGGTCTGTGAAGGTGTCTGATGGTGTTTGAGGGTCTGTGAGGGTGTCTGAGGGTCTCCGAGGGTGTCTGTGAGGGTCTCTGATGGTCTCTGAGGGTATCTGATGGTCTCTGAGGGTATCTGATGGTGTCTGAGAGTCTCTGAGGGTGTCTGAGGGTCTCTGATGGTGTTTGAGGGTCTGTGAGGGTGTCTGAGGGTCTCTGATGGTGTTTGAGGGTCTCTGAGGGTGTCTGAGGGTCTCTGATGGTGTCTGAGGGTCTGTGAGTGTCTGTGAGGGTCTGTGAGGGTGTCTGAGGGTCTCTGAGGGTCGTTGAAGGCAACAAACTGTTCCTGCATCTGTCTGGACATTAGTTGCTTCTTTTAGGGTTTTCTTTCTGAAGGTAAACTAATAACTGCATCATTACAGGCTGTAAAACTACAACGATGAACTGGAAAAATGTTCAAATACTTTGTAGAGTTGAGAGGAACTGCAACGTTTGATGATAATTCGCCCGGCTGTCTGTAGGAAAGAAAAAAAAATAGTGTAGCTACTTTGGAAAATAAAAACAATGGAAAGAGGAATATATCTGTTTCAAAGTAAAGCATTGTTCTCCGATCGTCTTCCTCTGGATGGACGACATCCTTCATAGTCTGGTGATCAGCTGCAGAACAGGAAGAGACCAACCGTCCGTTTCCCGTCAACGCCTCCCAACCTCGCGTTGACTCGGCGTGAACCGGGAGCGGTCGGAAAATCGAAGTCCTGACGCGTAGTTCAACAAACGTTCCCAACAAAGACTGAACTCAATACGTGCAGATGTGTAGAACTGGATTTGTGCTTCAGCAACAAAAAGAGGATTTCAGAGGAGTTTTAAAAGCCAAATCTCAGACTGATTTCAACGGTTCCCACACCGACCTCTCCGTATCATGTTTCACCAGATGGAAGTCTGGCAGACTCGACGCCTCTCCGCGACAGGATGGCCCTCTACCAAGCCGCCATCTCTAAACAGGAAGTCCCTCCCACCGCCGTCACCGTGAGTATCGGTTGGTTCGTGGCTCCAAGTCCTTCAGCTGTCTCATCGCCTCCAGTTTAAAACCACTAAAGATATCAACCACTCAGAGATTTTTCTGGATGGAAGTCTGAAACTGTAACTCTGATAAAATGATCTTTAAATTTAGTTTTGAGCCTGCGACGTTGTCGTCCTTCTCCATCCTGACATGGACGTCTGTCACGAGTCTATTCCTGCTTCAGCAAGATGTTAAAGATGTGCTCGTACTTCTACTTCCTCCTTATTTGACCCACGTTATCATGTTGCCGAGATATATTTCAAACTCCATCTCCCTTTTGTTCGGATGATCTTCACTAGCTGGACACGTGCTCAATAGAATAAAATAACTTTTTATATTAAGAAATACCTGAAATGCAGCCTAAGAGATGGGACTTAAAAACGCTGAAGCTAAAACCTTCGTGAGTAAGATCAGCACCTGAGCTACACATTTTTGTGAGCAGTGATTCGGGAAAATCCGATTATTATTATTATTTATTTTTTTGATTTCATTGAATTGTGTAAAATTTTTGGGGAACAGAAAGAAGTCGCAGGGAGCCAAATCCAGGGGTGATTCAATACAAGTTGTCATGTTGGAGAAGCCTGTTGCCATGGCAACACAGTTCAGGTGGTTCGCACCGAGTGTTTTTCCCTCCGAAGGTCCCGGTGGAACTGGTGTTGACAGTCTGACTCTGGGGAACCAATTCACGGTGACACCAAGAAAACCCACCTGGTGTCTCCTGACGCGTCTTCTTCGGTCTGGGACGGTGAAGCTCCGCCCCTCTTGAAACGTGATGTCATCAGAACACCTCGCCCGGCTCGTCGCTTCATCGCCGGAGACTTTCTGAAGACTTTCCAGAGTCTCTGTTGACGGTTTACAGAGTTTGACAATAAATCTGATACATTTTGCTCGTTAACGGAGAAATCATAGATTTAACTGGACCAGCGGTCACAAAAACAACCAACTCGGGTGCTGATCAAGAGACAACTTTGAGTACTTACTCAAAGGTTAAAGCTTCATCCAGTCTCTGAACTTTGAGTTGCCCGCCCTAGAAAGAATGAAATAAAAAAAAAGAAAAAAGAAACCAAACAGACAAAAACACAATCTTCAACCACTGAATCTGAAATTCAGCAGCGTTCCTTTAACATTACGCACGTCTCTCTGACACTTAAAGCTTTTAAGGTGACTGTAATCAATCCAATCACCCAAACGGTGAACTGGACGGAGGCCAAGAGGCATCCGATCAAAGTGGCGTCGGCAAAGAAAGAAGCCGGAGTCGCTTCAGACGGTCGAGTGTTGGAGATTTAAAGTGAGGAAGAAAGTGTTTCTTATTTGGTTCCTGAACTTCCTGTCTCGTGTCTCAGAGCGAGCAGCTGGACGGTTTCTGTGGGACGCAGAAGGAGAACGTCCCTCCGAGCACGCCGGACATGGTAACGACCGTTTCTGTTCGTCTGTGTGATCGAACCATTAAATCGTTTTCACGCGCTGGATGTTTTTCCGTTCGTCAGCGACGCACTGATTTATCTTCTCGTTTCAGAGTCCGGAGTCTGAACCGAACGGCAGGAGAGCGTTCAGCTCCGACAGCAACAGTAAGTTATCTCCAATGTGTCATCAGAACAAGGTTTTAGTGGAGTTCAGCTTAAACGTGAACACCAGAAGTTAGAGTGAATCAGAACCTTTATCCACATTTATTATTAGTCTTAATTATCTGAAAACTCCAGATGTCTCTTTCAATTTAATCTCTAAACTCTGTAAACTACTTTATTTTGGATTCCTGATATTTAAGAGGTAAAGTTGAGCTGTAATTTTATTTGAAATAAAAAGAGCTCCCTCTAGTGTCCACACTGCATCACTGCCTTTTCTTTGACATTTTGTTTTGTGCTCTCTCAGGTTCTGGTCCCGGCACTCCGACCTCCTCCGCTCAGAAAGACTCGTCTCAGTCCAAAACTCCCAGAGTGAGTCCTCGCAGGAGACGAGTGACGCAAGAATCACATTTATTTTAATGTGAATTATTGAATTTCCGGTGTTTGTGTGCAGAGCTTCCGCCTGCCGGTGAGGGAGACCTGCGTGTCGTGTCTGAAGACGGTGTATCCTCTGGAGAGGCTGGTGGCCAATCAGCACGTTTACCACAGCTCCTGCTTCCGCTGCTCGCACTGCAACACCAAACTCAGGTGAGGAAGACTCAAAACACGATGAAGAGCGGTGGCCAGGAGGATGTTTACAGGAATGATGCTTCAACTTCACCGTACCCGAGGTGGTTTAGCCTCAGCGCTAACCTTCAATCAAACTTTGATAATATAATCCAGCACCTTTCACAGACGTTGGTTCAAAGTGCTTAATGTATGATTGACAGGCCGATAATCAGACTGGAAACGTGAAGAAAAACGGTAAAAAAAAAACTTGTGACCAACGCACAAGAAATTAGAGACAATAAAAATAGAATAGAATAGTCATGAAGGTCAAATCAAAATGGTAACGGTAGTAAAATAAAGTGAAATAAAAACTGCTTGAAAAACTGAAGACAAAACGAGAAGAATAAAGGCAATAAAAAGCTGTGGTAGAAATAAGAAGAATCAAAGGGGAGGCAGGACAAAAGATGAAGAGGAATAAAATAATTGATAGAATCCTAAATAAATACTTGTAATCCAAAGGCAGATTAAAGAGGTGTTTTAGGTAGATTACCAGAGGAACTCCTTTAAAGGAGTCATTTGGAGCTGGCGGTCGTTCTGTCGCTTCGCTCTCCGCTGATTCGGGGAAACGAGGACTCGAAGTTCCACAACGCCGTCCGTCTTTCCGAAGAAAGCGATTTTAAATGAAACGATTCCTGTGATGGAACTCGTGAAAAAACATTGAATTAATCACCAAGAAAAGCCTTTAAGGTCAAACATCCAAGTGAGGAAACGGTAAGAACGTGGAGGTTTGAACAGTTTGTCTTTTCTAAACCGTGTCTCCTCGTCCCCGTCCAGTCTGGCCAACTACGCCTCGCTGCACAACAACGTCTACTGCAAGCCGCACTTCAGCCAGCTGTTCAAGGCCAAGGGGAACTACGACGAGGGCTTCGGCCACCGGCCCCACAAGGAGCTGTGGGAGGGCAAAGGCGACAGCGGAGAGACCTCGCCGCTGTCCAACTCGCTGACCAAGCCGAAGCCCCCGAGCCCGGCCTCGGACCTGGACGGCCCCAGCGTGGAGGACTCCCCGCTGGCTAAGGTCAACGTCCTGACGGCCACCATGGAGGCTCTGGGACAAGGATCGCCAGATAAAGCCGACCGACCCGCGGAGGCCCGCCGGCTGAAGATCTCCTGGCCTCCACGGACGGAGCAGGAGGACCCGGCCGGCCAGGGCGGGGCCACCGAGGGCGGCGGCTCCGGAGGGAAGCCCATCAGAGCCAAGTGGCCCCCAGAGGAGGACACTCCGTCCTCTCCGCCCGAACCGGCCCGAGGCTCGCCCTGCCTGCGCCGCAGCTCCTCCCTGAAGGAGCGCAGCTTGCCCTTCACGCTGGCAGCATTCACCGACAGCCCTCCTCCTCCTCCTCCTCCTCCTCCTCCTCCCGAGGCCACCAAAGAGAGTTCGCAACCTCCTCCTCCTGCCGAGGACGACCGGCAGCTCGGTCCAGAACCGTCCGGCATGGAGCTGCAGCACGGCGGCCAGTCGGACAGCCAGACGTCCACCGAGGACTCCCGCGTGGACCTGCGCACCAGCTCGGGAGAGGAGGACCATGAGGGAGGGATGAAGATAGAGGAAGAAGAGGTCACTGCAGGAAGACGGGCTGAAGAGGAGGAGGAGGAGCAGATGGAGGAGGAAGACGACGGAGGCCTGCTGGAGGAGGAGATGTCCGCGAAAGGTCTGGAGACCTCGACGGAGCCGACGGCCGTCTCCTCCCCCGACGGGGAGATGGAGGCCAGCCGCTCGTCTCAGGACGTCGGCTTCTGGGAAAGCAAAGAGGCGGACGACAAAGACGAAGAGCGGGAGGCGCTGACGGTGGAGGAGATGATCAAACGAAACCGATACTACGAGGACGAAGAGGACTTATAAACTGAATCTCTCTGCAGCCGTGGACACGTAACAGGACTTCTTCTCGCCTTTCCTTTCGGTTTTCTTCTTCTACTCTTAAAGTTCTAGCGTGAACTCTTTACTTCGTGCCTCTTCAAACAGTCTGAAATGTTTGAAGCCATTCTTGCAGGATAGTTTTTACTTTTGGAAAAAACTTTTGTTTTTAAATGTACAATATTTAAAATTACGCCCCCATTTCATAAATATTTTAATACGTATCTTTGACGGTTACGACTCGCAGAATAGACGTTTTATTTTTGTGCACATGACTTTTGTAATTTTCTCTCCGATGCTTCATAATCTGATTGAAACACACTCAAAATAAAACCCAGCACTTCCACAATATTTTTAAATGATGGGTTTGATTAGATTTTTTTTTTCGATGTAGAATTTTCGTCCAACTCGCTGAACTGAAAACACTTTGATCCTTTTGTTTGTTTTTAAAGTTGTGTTGTTGTTTTTAAACCAGGGGACCAAATATCCTGAACTACTGTTTAAATAAATTGTTCTACAAACCTTCTTGTCTGATCATCTCGTCCAGTGTCTCCAATTATTTTGGTTTTGCTGAACAGCTTAATTTTTTTTTTTTTGCTGTTTAAATGTTTTGATTTTTCTTACTAATTGAGATGTAATTTAAGTTTTAAGTGAGTTTTTTTTTCTTGGTTAAAAAAACAAAAACTTGATGGAAAATAATTAGAAAGCAATAGTAAAAGTAATTTTTTTACTTTTTTTTTCATTATACCTACATTTGTTTTTTAAAGTATCATTATGAAGCAGAAAAGGATAAACAGCCAAAAGAATGTTTTACAACCTGGAAACCCACAAAGTTGTTCTAATTGTTGGCTTTTAGTCAAATATTTATGATCCATTAATAAATTACAATCTATTAAAACTGAATAAAAGGTGATTTACCAGAAAGTGGGACCAATCCAGGCAGAATATTTCTAATAAAAAGTACAAATAAAAACAACCCACAACTTGTTTACATTACTGAAACCTTTATTCATGATCTCAGATGTACTGAACAAGGCCGTTATAGTGCAATTCAACAAGGCAAGGAATTATCATCATCATCATCATTATTACACAAGTTCTTGGTGAATGACTCAAAACTTTAACCGCATTAAACACTAATTTGGTTTAAACCGTGAAACTTTGTAAACTTTACATAGAAGTGACTTTAATACCCTGAACTGAGATGGGATCGATATTTCTATATATATATATATTTCTATATATATTCCTATATATATTTCATATATTTTATATATATATGATATATATTCCTATATATATTTCATATATTTTATATATATATGATATATATTTCTATATATATTTCTCTATATATTTCATATATTTCTATATATATTTCATATATATATATTTCTCTATATATTTCTATATCGCCCACATCAGTGTCTCTTTGCGCTGTCTAGCTTTTAAACTTCAGTCTCATTCCAGCCTGCAGAAGGAAAAACCAGCATTTTTTTACATTTTATTTACATCGACAGCTCTAAAACAAACAAACTCTCCAGCAGATGTGATTTGATAGTCGACCCTGTCGGAGTTGTACGTCGCTTCATCTGCGGTCGGTCTACACTACAGAAACCTGCCGTGAGCAGGAATGGATGTTCTTTATTTTACAGCGGATGTTGTGATGGGAAACACAGATTCAGTATATTGATGTTTCTATTATTCCCTTTAACTAACAAATCTGAAATCATTCGTGTGGAAACCAGCTCCGACCGACCGCTTTAGGTTTGTATCACAGCAGTGATTCTGGTTTACACCTTCAAAGTCTTGTTTTACTAGCGAGGTGAAAAAGAAAAGTGATCTTCCCGACCTCCGCTG
This sequence comes from Brachyistius frenatus, assembly GCF_029030835.1. NCBI lineage: Eukaryota > Metazoa > Chordata > Actinopteri > Embiotocidae > Brachyistius > Brachyistius frenatus. The sequence continues at coordinate 155,318 of NW_027210877.1, forward strand.
CCCGGAGGCTTCGTCAGCCTCCACGGACTCTCTGGACTGAACGCGGCGGATGTATTGCATTGTGGGTAACGGAGGCGTTGCAGTTTGAGAGGGAAAAACAATACGTAGAAGTTCAAAAAGAAGGCAATATCTCTGGTTTCAACCATCAGTGGAAGAACTCTGAATAAGACTCAGGAGCATTAAAGCAGAAGAGGATATAAAAAAAAAAATCTTATGTCGACAAAAAAAAAAAAAAAAAACACGAGCAAAAGCGAAAAACAGTCGACATGTCGTTGGTGTTTTTTTGTTAAACGAAAAGTCCAAAAGATTTTACATTTAAAAAGACACGCAAACCAAAGAAAAGCAGCAAATTCTGAATATGTTTCACATTTCTGTTATTGAAAGTGTCCGTTCATCATTTCAACATGTTTAGGAGATTTATTTATTTCCTCCAGTTAACAGAACGAAGGTTCCTCGACGAGTCGGGAATCAAACCGCCAACCGTGAGTGAAACCGTACAGAGTGCTATTAAACGCAGCTCTAATCATCATCATCATCATCATCATCATCATCACACCAGCGCAGCGACACGAGGAAGTCCATCAGTCAAACGACAGAATATTTACGATTTTGACTAATTGATGAAAAATCTCAAAATATAAAACACATTTTCAAACACCAGTTTCTAATTTGTGACGACTTCCTGTTGTTTGCTGCAAAGTTTTTCAGTTTCTGATTGTTGATCGGACAAAATGAGCAACTTGTAAACATCAACGTGGGTTTTAGGGGATTAGAAATGAATCGAACCGATTAAACCACAAAATCATGACTTTTCTTTTCTCTACGACCTCAAAGAACAACGTGTCAGTTGTTCTGTAAAACTGACACCGACTGTAAACGTTCCTTCATGTCGGCATGATAGCCTCTTTCCTGCGATCTGATTGGCCGAAAGTCAAACTTCTGACACGTTTTGATTCGTGCAGCAGAGGTTGCCGTGGCGATCTTCACCGAGGTAAACATGAGCTCGCTTCGTAATCAGCAAAAAAAACCTGAGATGAACCTAAAAGACGGCCGGACGACAACAAACGAACTTTGTGACACACACACACACACACACACACACACACACACACACACACACACACACACACACACACACACACACACACACACACACACACACACACACACACACACACACACACACACACACACACACACACACACACACACACACACACACACACACACACACACACACAGACACACACACACAGACACACACACACACACACACACACACACACACAGACACACACACACAGACACACACACACACACACACAGACACACAGACACACTCAGTACACACACACACACACTCACCACACACACACACACACACACACAGACACACTCACTACACACACACACACACACACACACACACACACACACACACACACACACACACACACACACACACACACACACACACACACACACACACACACACACACACACACACACACACACACACACACACACACACACACACACACACACACACACACACACACACACACACACACACACACACACACACACACACACACACACACACACACACACACACACACACACACACACACACACAGACTAAACTTCATGTCTTTGTCTTCAAGAAAACATCCAGCAGTTGATTCTTAACAAACATCCTCACAGAAACAAAGTTAAATTGGTTTCTAACAACCAGCAGAAATCTTCCAACTTAAAGGAGGAAACAGAAGAAGAACCTTCCTTCATCTGGAGGTCAACGTGCACCGAGAGGAACGACATCACATCACCAGTAAAGCATGATGTCCGACTTTCAGAGGTGTTTATTTCCGCTTGTCATCGTGATTGAAAGGTGTTTCTGTTATTTTGTCCACCTGCTGCTACGTGTTCCCCTAAATGTCTAAAACACGTTCCCTGAACTTCTGAATGTAGAAGATAGATCTGAAAAATTTCACAGATTTCCTCATAAGAAAATCAACCTGACAGGTTTTGTTTTTTTAAAGTCTGGTTTTAAAAACTCAAATCTGAAACCGCATCTCACGTTTGTTTGAAATAATCCTCCACGAAAATAATGAAACGGATCACAGCTGGAAAGAAGCAGCGGCAGGAACCTCAATCACCCACATGAGGGCGCCATCGCACAGCGAGAGGACGAGAAGGAGGGTGAGGAGGGTGAGGAGGGTGAGGAGGGTGAGGAGAACCGCTTTGGGTCAACAAGCAAACATGTTCTGATAAATAACTTGTGGTGGAAGATGACGGCGCCATGCCTGTGAGTGTGTGTGTGTGTGTGTGTGTGTGTGTGTGTGTGTGTGTGTGTGTGTGTGTGTGTGTGTGTGTGTGTGTGTGTGTGTGGTGAGTGTTTAGCAGCATGCTAAAGGCTATGGTTTTTTTTTTTGGGTTGAGCTGTACAGCAACCAGCCCGGACGGGTTTTTTCTCCGCAGGGCGATTTCCATTATTTCGGTCCTGAAAGTGTCGTCAGGCGAATCATCCGCTGAGAGGATGCAGGTCCACCTTCACCTTCTCGCCGCTGCTCAGCATCCCCACGGTGGGGTAGAGGCCCCCCAGAGGAACCAGCATCTCCCGCCGACCCATGAGCTTCCCGTTCCTGGTGAAAAACACCTGCAGGGACCACAGTGTGTGTGTGTGTGTGTGTGTGTGTGTGTGTGTGTGTGTGTGTGTGTGTGTGTGTGTGTGTGTGTGTGTGTGTGTGTGTGTGGGGTGGGGGAATCCAACATCATCCACTAATACTACTAATACTACCACACTGTTCCAGGTGTTCTACATGTGTTCCAGATGGTCCAGTCTGTAACGGGTCTGTAACGGGTCTATAAGGGGTCTGTAACGGGTCGGTAACGGGTCAGTAACGGGTCAGTAACGGGTCGGTAACGGGTCTATAAGGGGTCTGTAACGGGTCGGTAACGGGTCTATAAGGGGTCTGTAACGGGTCGGTAACGGGTCAGTAACGGGTCGGTAACGGGTCAGTAACGGGTCAGTAACGGGTCAGTAACGGGTCTATAAGGGGTCTGTAACGGGTCGGTAACGGGTCTGTAACGGGTCTATAAGGGGTCTGTAACGGGTCGGTAACGGGTCTATAAGGGGTCTGTAACGGGTCTGTAACGGGTCTATAAGGGGTCTGTAACGGGTCGGTAACGGGTCTGTAACGGGTCCATAAGGGGTCCGTAACGGGTCGGTAACGGGTCTGTAACGGGTCTATAAGGGGTCTGTAATGGGTCGGTAACGGGTCTATAAGGGGTCTGTAATGGGTCGGTAACGGGTCTATAAGGGGTCTGTAACGGGTCGGTAACGGGTCGGTAACGGGTCTGTAACGGGTCGGTAACGGTCAGTTGTATAAACCGATAGCCGATTGAGGTGGCGCAGCGTGTTCCTCACCGTGACCTTCCTTCCCTCCTGCTCCTGCTCGACCTCTTCCCCATCTTCCTCCTCCTCCTCCTCCTCTTCATCGTTGAGGTACAGGACGTTCTGGACGCGGCCCGGCCGGACCTCCAGCTGATCCCAGTCGTCCACGACAGCTGAGGACAGAATGGAGCAGAGAAAAAGCTTGAATGTGCAGCAGCAGGATGGAGCTGTTGGCTGGCAGGGCGGGGCGGGGTGGGGCTTGGCGGGGCGGGCGTCTCTGACATCTGCTGCTGTCTTCAGCGTTAATTAAAGGTAAAGCAGAGTGAAAGGGAGCACTTGTTAAACTCACCCTCTCCGTCCAGGATGTAGTCTCGTGGGAACATGATGCCGCAGCCCATGATGTCGCCTTTGAAGCAGCGAGGACCAAAAGCGTCTCCAACTCCGCTGCCGTGAAAGATTTTACCGTCGTCTGTCGGAGAGGAAGATTGAGAAACCAACAGTGTTCATTAATTCATGAATTATCTTTTCATGAAGTTGAATATAAGATTTTAAAAGACTTTTCTAATGTGAAAATCACACAAAATAAGATATGATGGGAAACCAGCACGGACAAGTGACCCTCCATTTCCTTTCATGTCCTCCTGGTAATATATCATTCTAACAGTTTTCAGTGAACAGGTTTCTATTGTTTTCTGTTTGTGTGTTTTTGTTGATAGTGTTGTTTGTTGTGTTCCACACCAACGTTGACACCTTCAAGTCAAATTTATCTGCAATTTGCAATCTGTGTTTAAATCCGATCGCTCGCAGCTCGCTCCTGTGACCGGACCTCCATGAAGTTTGAAAAGCTTCCTGCAGCTCCGTCCAGCCTGGAAATAATCTCAGTTTTAGTTTCTCCCAAAGGTTTGTAATCTGCTCCCAAACCACCAGATTGAGGTGCTCGTACCAAACGTTTCCTCTTATTTCCTGTCCCTCTTCAACTGAGCCGACCAAATGAAGCACAATACTCCAAAATTATACATCTTTACTGCACAGTGGGCATGAAACATGTTTGAGACTTTTATAAATTATACTTAAAAGTGAAGTTGTGGTAGGAGGCGTGCAGCACAGCGCGTCCTGTAAGGTGTTTACGGCGGCGTGTCCGATGTGGCGCTGACCTCCAGGACATCCTGACATCATGGAGTGTAATGGGGGGGGGGGGGGGGGGGGGGGGGGGGGGGGGGGGGGGGGGGGGGGGGGGGGGGGGGGGGGGGGGGGGGGGGGGGGGGGGGGGGGGGGGGGGGGGGGGGGGGGGGGGGGGGGGGGGGGGGGGGGGGGGGGGGGGGGGGGGGGGGGGGGGGGGGGGGGGGGGGGGGGGGGGGCAGCAGCAGTAAAAAACACTTGTCTTTAAAATACAAGAATCAACAACATTCAAGGGAAATCATCAAACCAACACACTAGTTGTGAGACAACAATGTGGGGGAGAGGGGGAGGGTGGGGTGCAGCCTGCAGACGAGCTTCAAGCGAAGCGAAGCGGCTGCTGCTGGTAAATATTTATGGAGTTGTCATGGGACCCGTCCCCGGCTGAGGATCCTGTTTAAACAATCTGTATCGGAGCACCGGGGGGGGGCAGACTCACTGTGTCATTAGGCTCCATGCGGGTCTTTAACACAACACCACACACCCGGCAAACAGGAGCTCATGGACCGGGGGGGGGGGGGGGGGGCTCCATGCGGGTCTTTAACACAACACCACACACCCGGCAAACAGGAGCCACGCCGGCACAAGCACCGGATAAAAATAGAAGACAGCAGGGCAGCGGAGGGTGACAGGATTGGTGCTGGAGGTGAGCCGGGGGTGTGGAAGCCCAGGTCTGGGCCTAAGGGTGGAGCTCGTGGGGGGGGGGGGGAAATCGGATCTCAGCTGTGTGAATGCTGTCTGAGAAGAAAAACAAATCTGCCCAGCAAGTTCAGAAGTCGCCCTTTTTAGGGGCTCGTCCGGCAAATCCACCTTCACCGCTGGGACGTAAAAACAAGGTTCACACCGGCATGCTTCACCGAACCACGAGTGCCGTCCGGTCGGAGTTCTACCGCTGGATTTCTCCACAAACTCATCCTAAAATAACTCTTCTCCAACAGCTGCCGCGTCTCTGCACGTTCGCTGGTTCTCGTGGAGCTCTGAAGGATTCTAGCTGATGTTTCCTCTTCTTTCTTTTGATTTGACTCGACCTGTGTCCTGGTCCCGTGCTCCTCCTGCCTGATCTGTGTCCCGGTCCCGTGCTCCTCCTGCCTGATCTGTGTCCCGGTCCCGTGCTCCTCCTGCCTGATCTGTGTCCCGGTCCCGTGCTCCTCCTGCCTGATCTGTGTCCCGGTCCCGTGCTCCTCCTGCCTGATCTGTGTCCCGGTCCCGTGCTCCTCCTGCCTGATCTGTGTCCCGGTCCCGTGCTCCTCCTGCCTGATCTGTGTCCCGGTCCCGTGCTCCTCCTGCCTGATCTGTGTCCCGGTCCCGTGCTCCTCCTGCCTGATCTGTGTCCCGGTCCCGTGCTCCTCCTGGCTGATCTGATGAAGAGTTACACCGGGATCAGACTGCACCATATGTTGGTCTGTGGCAGAATAGGCAATCAAAGTGCTATAAATTCTTGCCGTGTCTTTTTTCAGGAAATTGGGGTCAAGAAGTTGTCAATCAGGGCTTTTACTCAACAGGTTACTGAAGTGCTATTTCTCGCCAACATTTATAGTTTTTTTATTCAGTCATGGTACTTTCTCAAGGAAATGTCAAAAGGCAGGTGTATTGTTTCCATAGCTCAACGAGCAGCACCATCCCACCAAGACAACTACTAGTTCAGAGCAAATTTCAAATGGTAGTTTTTCTTGAAACAGCATCCCTTCAATACACCACGTGTGCTGAAACTGTACGACCGCCACCATTGGTGGAACCACTTTAACATCATCATACTCAGCCGTCCCTGCTGGTCACTGGTCCATCTGTCGCCGAGCAAAACCTTAACGTGAAGAGCTTACAGACTGCAATCACAACGAAGCCTCGGGCTGTGAGTCATAGTGGGGCGGAGCCAGAGTGGCCTTCTTTGTGCAAACAGACAACACACTGGTGACTTTTGACTTTTTTATGCTTCTAGCGAACCAGGTCCAAGCTAATTCACAGTGGATGTACAAAGTCAGTTCATACAGGCGGTTCACCACATAAGTAATAGTATCATCAAGTATGACTTTCAGAAGCTGTCCAAATGTAATTGTATTGCCACTTAGACGGGCCTGATGATGCTTTCTGAAGTAACGACCCCATTTGTTTATTTTTGTTTTCTATGGAAACTGTAGCAGTTCATCTAAAACTTTAAGAACCTCCAAATACCGGTACTGATACCGTGTTGAGATACAGATCACATTTACCAGGTGTAAAAAGGGCCGTTAGTCATGAGTGTTAAACACCAAAAATGCACTAATCAAGATATTTTATTTGACATCTGCACCTACGAAATGCTTATTTATTGTTTTAAACTTTGGAAAGATCCTCCAAGGCCACAGAAAATCATATACAACTGACCACTACAGCTCCTCACAACTAAAATAGGTGGGGTGTACCTTAAATAAATGAAACAATTAGTTGGAATATAAACATAGTGAATTAATAGCTGATAAAAATAATCCTTCATTGCAGGACCAAATTAGCAGAATCAACCTTTAAGACCATTTTCGGTTTCTTGTTGGAAGCCAATACACAAGAAACAGGCTAAATTTGGCGTTTCGGCTGAGAAGGAAAATGTTACAATTTGCGTTGGACACGAGACAGTTTTAGTAGCGAGGTGCTGACCAAGGAGAGCTGATGGTGTCTAACGCAAGACGGCAGCCCAACAAAAACTGTCAACGCCACCAGGTGCTGATGCTTGTAGGGCAAAACCTGCAGCTGCGGGTGTTGAGTCATAGCACGTGTGAGCCGCTGATGGGGTGACGGGGGTGATGGGGGTAATGGGGGTGACGGGGTTAATGAGGCTTGCCGAGGAGCACTCACTGGTGGGACGACTGGGTGCTCCTGATTGGCCCTCAGGCCTCGCGGTGCCCTACGGACCATTAACTGGCGGAGCCAACATGCAGGATGGAGCTCCGCCTCCAACACAAACAACGGCGGGAACAACCAATGCGGCCAAAGAGAACTCTCAAACTACACAAGCTGGAAAAGGGAGCAGCGACACGCTTGGAAGGCATTTGTGTGTTTAACTGGAACACATCTGGGCTAAAAAACACACCCACAGTCAATAACACATCATGTGCTGCAGGTCGACCGGTCGCTCCCGACAACGCGCCCAAAATCTGCCAGACAGAAACAACTCAACAAATAAAGAAATATTAATTAGTAATTATGTAATTCATGTATTTACCTCCAGGTTGGATGAAATAAATTTACTGCTGATTTCTTGAACGTTAATGATAAATTGATTGAGGAAGAGCAGCCCTCCACGTTAGATATGGAGATCAGGTAGGAACACTAAACATCAGCTTTCTAAAGCAGCTTTCAGTCATTCCTCCTCTCAGACATCCAGGACTTCGTGTTCATTTACGTTACGTTTTTGTCACCGTGCCAAAGAAGCATCTGCATGCAATTCCTGAGCTGTTGGGTAGAAATATGGGAAGTGTGGAGGAGCGAGGAGAGACATGACGAAGAGAAGAGGTCCCGGCTGTTGGACTTTGAGTATCTGGATCAGAGCCGGCACCTGAACCCGAGCATGGGAAGCAAACCTCATATGCACAGCGTGAAAAACCACATACATCATTTTAGTCTCGAACAAATAAGATTAATGGAGCTCTGCACATTTCTGTGGTTTCCGCCACGCGGCAGCCAGAACCGGGCCGACCGCAGCGCGAGGCCTTTGGGACGGGCAGCGCTGTCACTCAGCGCCGAGGTATCATTCACAGACCCGGCAGGACGCACAGCATCCACTGTTATTATTATCAATGTTTCCTACAGAATAAATGGAATCTGCGAAGGGATCCGGGGATTTACATAAAGTGGAAACATGACTGGAATGTGCAGAGTGAACAAGAAAGAAGTGTTTTGATTTGGAGGTCAAATGGTGGAAAGTATATAAACATTTCTCTAAAAATAAAATATCATACACATTTCCTGGTGGAATAAATACAAATAAAAATAGTTGACATTTATAGTGTGTTCAGGTCAATCATCCTGTGAGAGCAGCTGGAACCCCCCACTGAGAAACATCCACAATGGGATGCTTCAGAACTAAATAAAAGCAGATAAAAGCCCAACTTTGGTCCGATAAGAACGAACAAGATTTGTGACAGCGGATCTCCAGATAAAGAGTGTGGAGAAATAACGAGCTCCTGCCGAGCCGCCCGCCGGCCTCCGATCCCGACGCAGTGTTTGATAGCTCATCTCGGCGCTGATAGCGTCGGGTGCTGAGGTCCGGACGCGATAGCGTTCACACAAACAACCAGGACCCAACGTGAAGCAACACAAGATCCCTTTGACTCGACCCGTTCTCGTCTTCTGTTTTTGCTTCATCACTTCGAGTGAGGACACGCACACAGCTCTGATCTCGGTTTGTGTTCGGCAGCTTCACATCCAGCTGAGTCGCTGCCGTGGGACGTTTCACCCAAAGATGCTTCAGGACGGGAAACATCACACAATCTTTCCAAGGAATCCGCCGGGCTGAAAGATCGGCAGAGAAAACAGGAAGAGGAGAAGAATCTTACCAGCGTGGTAGGCCACGGACCCGCGGCTCCAACCTGGGTGTCGGTTCTTTGGGTAGTCCTGCAAACACAAACAGTCACACAGGTCACCGTAGAAACCGCCAGCAGGGAACTGATCATCAGCAAAGACACAAACAGTCTCCTGAAAATAAAGAGCCGTCCAAATACAAGAGAACATATAAAAAGGAAAGAAAACAACGGACACATAACTATTTAAATGCTGTAATGGAAGCTTTCAAAACACATCAAAACAACAGTGAAGTCTGGCAGAACCAGAATCAGAACCATTATTACTCGGAGAATGTTTCACAGACTGCTGCTGAACAAACAGCTCGTACTGTGTGGCACGATGGCTCGTTGGTGAAGTGAGCAGTTCCCAAAATACTGGTCTCCAATGGAAGTGTGGAAGTACGGAAGTACGGCCACGAAGTCAACGCTCAGAGATACGAGGACGAAACACGCTGCAGTCCGGACCAACGGTCAGAACAGTTCGGACCGACGGTCAGAACAGTCCGGACCGACGGTCCGTAATCGGATGCTGCGTAATCGAACAGCTGAAACACAAGAAGCTGTCCGAAGTCACAAGAAGGAAGATGAAGAGTAGCAACCTGCCGGTGACGCGAGCCGACGGCCCGTCGACACATCAACCGTCAACGACCGGCTTCGTTACCGGACGTCGTTCGGACCAAAGAGCCGCTCTCATCTTAAAGGCTGATAGCGAGACACGCTTCCATCACGTGTGCACAGCGAAGGATTTCAAGTTTTGATGCCGATTATTGAGCCCGAGTTTACGGTGGAAATCGTTGCATCTCTCTTTGTGTCAGGGCGTGCGACGGGGATGGTCGTCCAAAGGTTTCCAGCGAACATGGAGAACGTGAAAAAGAGCCCATTGCTGGTGGAGTTGCTCCACATCTGTTTGGAGACCTGTCAGAGTCTGAGGACGTGTTGTCTCGTCCTCCATCTGTCTGCATGTTCAGTAAGCTGCTTCTCTCCAGGTTCACCATGCCAACAGAAACAACCAGCAGGCCAACGTCTCCGATAAGATCAGAGGATGACTCAGGTAATTACCAGAGATCTGTATCTCCATTACTGACATCCCTCTCTCCTCTCGGTGGGAAACAGCTTCCTTAATGCTCACTTCTTCAGATTCACGTTTCTTTTCAGCTTGAATGAACAGAAACAAAAGAGAACCAAGAGATCCGTCGGTTTCTGGTCACAGAAAACATCATCCAACAATGAGAAACGAACGAGGCAGAACATTACTCACAAAGTCTAATTATTACTATTGACACCTGCGTGGAGGTGAGGAGCTGAGCAACAGAGCTGCAGCAGACAGACGCGCAGCAGAGAAACATCCCGGATCCCGTCTGACAACCCCGTCGGGGCGGAGGAACAGGAAGTGGAGATGATGGAGGCGGGAAACAACGCCAGGAAGAGAAGAAGGACCGAGTGAGACATCAGCAGATGAAGAGACACGGAGGAATGCAGCAACCGCTCCACCTCCACCCCCACCCCCTGATCCGATCAGTGATGTTGGAGGAACACCGGAATTAAGACAACATTAAGGAACGGCTAAAACAAATAAGGGCTGAATTTATAGCACTTTAATGTAAACCGCAGACATGCGTCTGATAAATGGATCAACTGTTTGAACACCTTGTTTTCATAGCTGTGTTCTCGGTAATTGTTGCGTCCATCATCTCTAATTCCAACATCTCCATCAATCAAATAAATGGGTGTGTTGGTGAGAAAACCCGAAGCAGCACTCGTCCTCTCTTCACACAAAAACCCAGTAAATACAGTCTCCTCCTGGCTGCATTTACATATTTTTTTTCCCCTAAACGGACGATCATGGTCCCCAGAGGATGACACGTATGAACTTTGGCCATAAATCCTCTTGCGCCACACAAAAGGTTAAAACGTGTGGTTCGGAGTAAAACTCTCGAGACAGCTGTTGGATGGATTACCTTCAGATTTGGTGCAGACATTCATGGTCTTTGCAGAACGTACGCAACTCTCCACATTATCGTCATTTGTTATGTCAACATTTCAATTTGTCCAATCGTTTGGTTTATTTATGATTCAAATGAAAACCTTCAACATTTGGGAAAGTTTACACACACACAGCAACCAAAATGAATGTTACCCAAGATAGGGTTATATTTACCCGACACATCTGTTGATCCTGGAAAGCTTTTCTAATGTGAAAACAGTGTCTCTCCAGGAACATATGTAATTCAACCTATGCCATATTTGCAGGAGCTTGCAAAATTCCTGAAATTGCTGAAGACATTACAGCACAAAGTTCTTCCAAACAAAACTTTGCTTCATCAACAAAACAAAAAAAAGCTTCATAATTTACAGCCAGTAAGGCTCCTTAAGATCTGCTGTTATTATCAACATAAAACCACATTTTTGTTGTCTGGAAAAATGGCAAAACAGGAAGTGATAGGGTTCATTACGTACATTTTTAAACCCTTCTGGCTTTGTGAGATTGCACTTCATTTTTATGCAGTTTATGTTGAATTGATATAATTTAAAAACACATTTAAAGCATTTTTTATTTTATTTTTTTACAGAGGATGCCACTTATGTATTCTATATTTCAGTCAGTTTAGTTTTTTTTAAAGTTACAACACTTTTAGAACTCAGGAATGTTTTTAGGAATACACTTGTGTACAGAAATGACATAAGCTAATGCTGCAATGTGGGTATACAGTAAGTAATGGTGCCACTAAGACTGAGACTACACAATATATTTGTGTTTTAGCACGGTAACTGTCAGATTAAGAAATAAAGTGTCAAATTATTGTCGTGTCTTCGTCAGGAGACTGGCAACAATACAAGAATGAGTCGGACCAATCATCGATCATGTTCGCGCTTGAGTTTAAACAGCATCACAGACACTGTTTTATTTCTCTTTACGCCGTTTCCTCCAACGTGAACAGTCTTAATAAAGCTGCACATTTGTTGCCAGCCCATTTCTCACTATTGTGTCTGCAGTTGAAACTTTATTCTGCTGTTTTGAAAGGCTTCATTCATAGCTGGAGTTTACTGTTAGCTTACTGTTGTGTTTTAAACCCGGGGTTG
>NW_027210877.1:175000-205000 GCF_029030835.1 Brachyistius frenatus
CCAGGACAGAGGAAGCTCGGCCGCTCAGGTCTCCGGAGCTGCTTTTATATCAGCTTTTTGTGTGTTCACAGTACACATGGCTGTCTGTGTGTGTCTGTTTGTGTCTGTTTGTGTGTCTTTGTGTGTCTGTTTGTGTCTGTTTGTGTGTCTGTTTGTGTCTGTGTGTGTCTGTTTGTGTCTGTGTGTGTCTGTTTGTGTCTGTTTGTGTGTCTGTTTGTGTCTGTTTGTGTCTGTTTGTGTGTCTGTTGTGTGTCTGTGTGTGTCTGTTTGTGTCTGTTTGTGTGTCTGTTTGTGTCTGTTTGTGTGTCTGTTTGTGTCTGTTTGTGTCTGTTTGTGTCTGTTTGTGTGTCTGTGTGTGTGTTTGTGTGTCTGTGTGTGTGTCTGTTTGCGTGTGTGTGTCTGTCTGTGTCTGTGTGTGTCTGTGTGTGTCTGTGTGTCTGTGTGTGTCTGTGTGTGTCTGTGTGTCTGTGTGTGTCTGTGTGTGTCTGTGTGTGTCTGTGTGTCTTTACGACTGTACTAATGTACATTAGCTGTGAGTCATCAAGAGATGGAGGGTCAAAGGTGAGCTGAGAAAAACATCTGTTATTCAGACATTAAACTGCGACCCGACCACACGTCTGCTTCCACTCCTCCGTCACAGCTCCCACACTTCTCCTTCCTTTCTTTCCCACTTCTCCTTCCTTTCTTTCCCTCTTCTCCTTCCTTTCTTTCCCTCTTCTTCCTTTCTTTCCCTCTTCTTCTTCCTTTCTTTCCCTCTTCTCCTTCCTTTCTTTCCCTCTTCTCCTTCCTTTCTTTCCCTCTTCTCCTTCCTTTCTTTCCCTCTTCTCCTTCCTTTCTTTCCCTCTTCTCCTTCCTTTCTTTCCCACTTCTCCTTCCTTTCTTTCCCTCTTCTCCTTCCTTTCTTTCCCTCTTCTCCTTCCTTTCTTTCCCTCTTCTCCTTCCTTTCTTTCCCTCTTCTCCTTCCTTTCTTTCCCTCTTCTCCTTCCTTCCTTTCCCTCTTCTCTTTCCTTTCTTTTCCCTTCCCCTTTCTTTCCCTTCCTTTCTCTTTCCCACTTCTCCTTCCCTTTCTTTCCCTTTCTTCTCCTTCCTTTCTTTCCCTCTTCTCCTTCCTTTCTTTCCCTCTTCTCCTTCCTTTCTTTCCCTCTTCTCCTTCCTTTCTTTCCCTCTTCTCCTTCCTTTCTTTCCCTCTTCTCCTTCCTTTCTTTCCCTCTTCTCCTTCCTTTCTTTCCCTCTTCTCCTTCCTTTCTTTCCTTCTCCTTCCTCTTTCCTTTCTTTCCCTCTTCTCCTTCCTTTCTTTCCCTCTTCTCCTTCCTTTCTTTCCCTCTTCTCCTTCCTTTCTTTCCTTTCTTTCTTCTCCTTCCTTTCTTTCCCTCTTCTCCTTCCTTTCTTTCCCTCTTCTCCTTCCTTTCTTTCCCTCTTCTCCTTCCTTTCTTTCCCTCTTCTCCCTTTCTTTCCCTCTTCTCCTTCCTTTCTTTCCCTCTTCTCCTTCCTTTCTTTCCCACTTCTCCTTCCTTTCTTTCCCTCTTCTCCCTTTCTTTCCCTCTTCTCCCTTTCTTTCCCTCTTCTCCTTCCTTTCTTTCCCTCTTCTCCTTCCTTTCTTTCCCTCTTCTCCCTTTCTTTCCCTCTTCTCCTTCCTTTCTTTCCATCTTCTCCCTTTCTTTCCCTCTTCTCCTTCCTTTCTTTCCCACTTCTCCTTCCTTTCTTTCCCTCTTCTCCCTTTCTTTCCCTCTTCTCCTTCCTTTCTTTCTTCTCCTTCCTTTCTTTCCCTCTTCTCCCTTTCTTTCCCTCTTCTCCTTCCTTTCTTTCCCTCTTCTCCTTCCTTTCTTTCCCTCTTCTCCTTCCTTTCTTTCCCTCTTCTCCCTTTCTTTCCCTCTTCTCCTTCCTTTCTTTCCCTCTTCTCCTTCCTTTCTTTCCCTCTTCTCCCTTTCTTTCCCTCTTCTCCTTCCTTTCTTTCCCTCTTCTCCCTTTCTTTCCCTCTTCTCCTTCCTTTCTTTCCCACTTCTCCTTCCTTTCTTTCCCTCTTCTCCCTTTCTTTCTCCTTCCTTTCTTTCCCTCTTCTCCTTCCTTTCTTTCCCTCTTCTCCTTCCTTTCTTTCCCCTTCTCCTTCCTTTCTTTCCCTTTCTTTCCTCTTCTTCTTTCCTTCCTTTCTTTCCCTCTTCTCCTTCCTTTCTTTCCCTCTTCTCCCTTTCTTTCCCTCTTCTCCTTCCTTTCTTTCCCTCTTCTCCCTTTCTTTCCCTCTTCTCCTTCCTTTCTTTCCCTCTTCTCCCTTTCTTTCCCTCTTCTCCATCCTTTCTTTCCCTCTTCTTCTCATCCTCATAAGACCTTTTTTTGTTAGTTTTTCAGGACATGAGGGTTTTCCTGCTCTTTTTTTGTCCTTCTCTATTTTTTCATAATCAGCATTGCCTCCCTTGGTTTTTCTTTATAACTACTAACTTGTTTATGACCTTGTACCCCCCCCCCTTCCAACCCCATAACTAATCCTAGATCTCTCTTTGTCCCACAGCCTAGCAACTAGTGTGTACCGGATGGAAAACAGCGACACTACCAAGCGTATGCATGCTGTACATTCACAGCGACCTTATCTTCAGAGGAATGAGAGAAAGCGAGGTCACGGCAGGAGAGCCAAAACAGATCTTAAGATTACCGATACACAAAAACAGCATATTTAGCTCACGCACAAAGTATTCAAACTTATCACATAGCACAAATTCCTCAGACTTTCCCGTTGGACAGGAAACTGGCAACAGTTGCTTGGGGGGGATTAAAAAATTTACTTCCACTTTTTTTTTTTTTTTTAAACTACATGCTTTGATTTTAAGGGTCTTAAACTTTGACTTCCCCTGCAGTTGCGTAATTGCATTGGAATTTTCTGACCAGAATTAAAACAGTGCAGTGAAATGGTACTGATTAGCTTTGCAACATGCAAAACGAGCCCGACACCGCGGCTACGCAGAAGGCCCAGCAGGAGCAGTACATTAGTGGAGCAGCAGCTACACAGGATGCGTTCAGGCACCTTAATGAGGATGGAGTCTTCCAAGTACTCAGAGACCAACACACAATCGCTATGGTTACATATGTGTATATATATATATATATATATATATATATATGTATATTTATAAAAAAATATATATATAAAAATATAAATATAAATAGCCTCCAAAACCTTGAAAGATGTTGTACGAGTTTCAATCTTTTCTATTGGTATTAGAGGGAGCAGAGGTCTGACCCAATGGTGGTGCTAGAGTGAAAGATAATGGGGTTACCAAAGTTATTGGAGTTCTTCCTGACATGAACATAAATGTGTGTACCAAATTTCATGACAATTAAATCAATAGTTGTTGAGATATTTCAGTCTCCATCAAAGTGGTGGCTGGACGATCTTCGGTACCGAGGCTTCTTGTCTTTTTATTGTTTTTCCGGTGTTGCCGGATGAGAAGTCAGCAGAACACTTAAGTCTACGGTCTGAAAGTCAGCAAGTCAGACCATCTGTTGTGGACCCATCAAACGACTGAGATTCTTCAAATCCAGCACTCTTTTTTTCCTGAGTTTGTGGTTTATGTGAGGAGAGATGGCCACCAGAGGGCGACCAAAGCGAAGCCACCACACCATGCTGAGGTCACAGGTTCCAGAGGATGGCGGCAGAATTACATTTTAGTGTATGCACATGAACAACCCACTCATTGGTACGTTACTTTAGTCATACCGGTCTGTTCTAGTGAACACTCGCCATAGCTTTTCTTTACTCAGTACACCTTGGGTCTGAAACCATTTACAGTTCACCATCATACCCGGGAAATTTGCTTCATAGCTCAAACCGATAAGGTTTAGCGAACTTTGATAAGCAATTGTTTGCGCTAGAGGCAGCATACAGGGTGGTTGGACGCAAAAAAGTGGACCTGGCGACAGACCCTCGTCAATCTGGAGACAAAGGAAAGCGTGCTGTGGATTATTCTGATTTCCAGATAGTCTACATGAGAAAAAGGGAGGGTACAGCTCTACTGAAGTCAGTACACTTCATCAGCTGGGGACCATGAAAGTCGATACAAATATACACCAAAATTCAAGGAATATTTGTTGTGATATCTCATTTGGGACCGTTGCCATGGAGCTACGCCACCAGTCCAACTCTTTTCTCGAGATGTGACCGGCTACTGAAGATGTTTCTGGAAAGAGAAACAGAGTTAACAAAGCATGAAAAGAAAAATAGAGTAGCGAGATGAGCCTGCAGTCAGAAAGCAGAACCAGCAGAAGGAGATGGGCAGAAACAGACGGCAGGACGCTGGCATTAACGAGTAGGATTATATTCACGGCCTGCGTTCTTACCGCAGGATGTTACGTGGAAAAGAGCAGCATGTAAACTTGCAGCTGAGTAAAGTCGTTACCCCGGACCTTCAATTTGCTGCTTTATCACCTCTCCTGGACTTCAGCTTAATGTCTTTATAATGAAAGCCAGATGCAGCAAGGGAGAGCAGAGGGGAGCTGTGAGGAGGAAGTGGGACTGGAGTTATCACGACTCAGCCTCTTCTCACCCACGGCAGCATCCACTGGGTGTTTAGCCAAGAGCACGTATGTACCAGTTTCTATCTCCATTACCGAATGTTTTACTGCTGGAATGAACAACGGCTCGGATGGAAACCTGAAAGCGGAGTCTGTCTCCTGCTCAGCTGTGTATACATCTATAGCCCCCTCCCCCCCAGATTTCACCCAGTCACCAATGCGGTGTCCCTGCCTTCCTCTTTTATACATATCTATATCTATAGATATCTATATATCTATATATCTATAGATATCTATATATCTATAGATATATATATACAGTGGTGTGAAAAAGTGTTTGCCCCTTCCTGATTTCTTATTTTTTTGCATGTTTGTCATGCTTAAATGTTTCAGATCATCAAACAAATTTAAATATTAGTCAAAGATAACACAAGTAAACACAAAATGCAGTTTTTAAATGAAGGTTTTTATTATTAAGGGAGAAAACCAATCCAAACCCACATGGCCCTGTGTGAAAAAGTGTTTGCCCCCTCCTGTTAAAACATAACTTAACTGTGGTTTATCACACCTGAGTTCAATTTCTCGAGCCACACCCAGGCCTGATTACTGCCACACCTGTTCTCAATCAAGAAATCACTTCAATAGGACCTGCCTGACAAAGTGAAGTAGACCAGAAGATCCTCAAAAGATAGACATCATGCCGAGATCCAAAGAAATTCAGGAACAAATGAGAAAGAAAGTAATTGAGATCTATCAGTCTGGAAAAGGTTCTAAAGCCATTTCTAAAGCTTTGGGACTCCAGAGAACCACAGTGAGAACCATTATCCACAAATGGAGAAAACATGGAACAGCGGTGAACCTTCCCAGGAGCGGCCGGCCGACCAAAATTACCCCGAGAGAGCAGCGACGACTCATCCGAGAGGTCACAAAATACCCCACGACAACATCCAAAGAACTGCAGGCCTCACTTGCCTCAGTTCAGGTCAGTGTTCATGACTCCACCAGAAGAAAGAGACTCGGCAGAAATGGCTGCATGGCAGAGTTCCAAGACCAAAACCACCGCTGAGCAAAAACAACATTAAGGCTCATCTTGTTTTTGCCAGAAAACATCTTGATGATCCCCAAGACTTTTGGGAAAATACTCTGTGGACTGACGAGACCAAAGTTGAACTTTGTGGAAGGTGTATGTCCCGTTACATCTGGCGTAAAAGTAACACCGCATTTCAGAAGAAGAACCTCATACCAACAGTAAAATATGGTGGTGGTAGTGTGATGGTCTGGGGCTGTTTTACTGCTTCAGGACCTGGAAGACTTGCTGTGATAAATGGAACCATGAATTCTACTGTCTACCAAAACATCCTGAAGGAGAACGTCCGGCCGTCTGTTCGTGACCTCAAGCTGAAGCCAACTTGGGTTCTGCAGCAGGACAAGGATCCAAAACACACCAGCAAGTCCACCTCTGAATGGATGAAGACTTTGGAGTGGCCTTGTCAAAGTCCTGACCTGAATCCTATTGAGATGCTGTGGCGTGACCTTAAAAAGGAGGTTGGTGCTGGAAAACCCTCCAATGTGGCTGAATTACAACAACAACTCTACAAAGATGAGTCGGTCAACATTCCTCCACAGCTGGAAAAGACTCATCGCAAGTTATCGCAAACGCTTGATTGCAGTTGTTGCTGCTGAGGGTGGTCCAACCAGTTATTAGGTTTAGGGGGAAACACTTTTTCACACAGGGCCATGTGGGTTTGGATTGTTTTTCTCCCTTAATAATAAAAACCTTCATTTAAAAACGGCATTTTGTGTTTACTTGTGTTATCTTTGACTAATATTTAAATTTGTTTGATGATCTGAAACATTTAAGTGTGACAGACATGCAAAAAAATAAGAAATCAGGAAGGGGCAAACACTTTTTCACACCACTGTATATATATATATATATATATATATATATATATATATATATATATATATAAAAATATAAATAGCCTCCGAAAACTTGAAAGATGTTGTACGAGTTTCAATCTTTTTTTTTTTTATTAGGGGGAGCAGAGGTCTGACCCTGGAGAGACGGGGCGGCCAGCTCTCCAGAAGGCCTTGGCTTTGGCACTCGCTAATATTTTACATTAAAGCAGCTTCAAGGCTTACAGGGTGTAAAACACTCACAAATCACCGAGCCATACTGTCCAAGAAACCAGTCAGAGGAATAATACTGGGTCGGATTTAATGAGACATTTATAAAGTTAGTACGGATGGTTTCTAATGTAACTGCTTAACTATTACTGCTTATATTTTACATCTGTGGATCCAAATGTGTCGACATATTAACTGCTTTTCCCCTGACGGTACCAGCTCGGCTCTACTGGCTTTTTCTGGGTTTTCCGTTGTCCTTGGATAGTAGCTGGTATCTGGTACTACTGTTAGTATCGCGATACTAAAAGGGGACATGAAAGTAGTGCGGACCACGAGCTTCCAGCTGCAGGCTGATGAAGGTTGGTTTCCTCTCACCTCCTTCTCTGGAAGCAGTTTGTTGCAGTTTTGCGCCCAGTGAGTGTTTAATGAAGTCGGTCTTGTGTCGAACTCAGTTCCCCTGCAGATGTCTGTTGCCCCAAACCCCGCCCACCTGAACGTGAGCAAAGCTCGGGCCTGAGGTGTTGTGTTCATATGCCTTAAGTCCTAAAACCCAAACTGAACATTATTAGCAATTTCTGTGTGGAAGTTTTGATTTTTGAAGTATAGAGGCGATTTTGTTGGCATTGATTTTGAAGATGACATAACGGCAGCGGCTTGAGGGGAAACTATCTAATCCAGAAAAGCACCTGATGAGTAGAACTGTTACCATCAGTGCAGCGGCAACTTTAATGTCTATCAATGTCATTCAGGGCGTTTTCACACCTGAAAGTCTGGAACGTCGTCTAGACTAAGGTTCATGTTTTTATCACATCGAATACATTTGATCCGGTTCGTTTTAGTTTCATATTGGAAGACACACCGATATCCTGCCGTCATCAACTGTGTGTCTCTGACCACCTGATGAATTTGTAGACGGGTGTGTGTCCGATGTCGACGTCTTGTCAATCCAGCCGGTGGCCTTTTCCGTTTAAATGGAGGAACATGAAGGAAAAGATCCGTTGAGTTGCCTCGATATTAATATCATTGTGGCGTTATAACCAGCACTTATAAGTTTGGCTTTTTTATCCGTTTATTCAAGTTGACTTTGATGTCTTTGTCGTCCAGAGAACAATTAAACACTTCGTCTCCTTCTCGTGAGCTACCGCGGCTCACTTTTACTTCTTTACTGCCTCTTTTTCTTCTTCTACTGTTTATTGGGAGACGATAGTCTGCCTCAACTTCCTGTAATTGGTCCGAAAGTCTGAGCCAATCAAAAACTGAACCGTGTCTCAGTTTGATCCGGACCGAGACCACCCCTTTTTTTGTCAAACCAATTTTTGTGGACTGAGGCACCTTTCCCACCTAATATTTTGGTTCAGAACCAAACTGCTCAGTCCGAAGGTCCGGACCAAACAAGGTGTGAAAGCACCCTCAGTGTTGAAACATCTAGTCTGTGTTTCACTCTTCAAAGCAGGTCAGCGTGGTAACAGTCACTCACAGAGTTGCAGTGTTGATGCTGAAATGGGAACCGCATGTGCATTCTTTGGAAAAAGAAATGAGGGCTAAAATGAGAGTGTTAAAATTTCTGTAATTGTATTTTCCTCTTGGAGGTGTTTAATCTCCCCAAAGTAGGCCATTAGGTAAAAAGACAACGCTCAGCTGTTGGGATAACGGGAATGAAAAAAAAAAAATCGAGCTTATGACAATGCCCCCATGTTTACTACTAGACTCCATTCAACACAGCCTTTGTCGTCTAAAAAGGGATTTACTGGCTTAGCCACTCATCACATTTTCTCCATTCGCTGAGATTTGCATTGGATGTGAAAGGATTTAGAAAAGGACTGCTGCTCTTCCACTGGGCCAAGATTACGACATTCCCAAGACGGGGTCGGAAGAACATTTTGCACATGGTAATTATCTGCCTAATTCCCAATTCAGGTTTTTGTCAAAGTTTTCCATCATTAGCATGTTTTTAGCTCAGCCACCTGTGGAACGATGAGGACCAGAGGGGGGACAGAAGCCAAGATGTGTGCTGTCCACATCCCCTGAATTCATCGAGCCACACTGCCAGATATGTGACAATCTATAAAAAAATGGTGTTTCGGGGCCAGATGACAAAACACAAAACTCCCACATAAAAAGTGCTTCTGCGTTGGGTGGAGGTGCTTTGGGTTGCTCACCCTTCTCGCCAAGCCCAGGGCGATGTAGCACTTCTCCCCGGCATCGACTATCTCCACCTCGTAGTAGTGGCAGCGGGTGGTGAGCGGCTGGCGAGCCTGAGCCAAACCCACATCCATGATGCTTTTCCCTTTGCCAACATACTCCAAGAGCTGAGAAAAAGCAGATAAACAGAGAGGAAGACAAAAGTTATATGGAGGGTTAATATGTCAAGAAATAAAACAATGGAGCAGACTAGATTACCAACTGGATATTTCCCTGGGTTCAAGACCGTAAAAGGATCGGTTGCATTTTGCTAAATTGTTTTTCACAAAGTTTGCAGCAACCTCAACAAATTTAAAGAACGACACTTAAAAAACTGCACAACAAGCTTTTTAGAGACTCCAGAGCGGCATGTTTTTAAGGAATGTGGGCGTCTGTCGGGTCCAAACATCAGTCGCAGAAGTTTATGGTGGTTTTCTGACTTGCTGATCCTCTGATTTTCCCTCCGGCACCATCAGGAGCTTTACGTTTGTGGATTTGAGTGGAATATCTCTTCAACTACTGGATGGATTGCCATGAAGTTTGGTACAGATATCCATAGTGCCAAGAGGGTGAGGCCGATTCATGTGTCTATTTATGTATTTAACATTGATTTTACCATGCAAGACATTAAGAACAAATTCTTCTCCCCAATAACAGTCTGGCAAGCATCAGAAAAACTCATGTAGGAGGGAGAGAGAAGAATGAACAGACTGAAACAATAGAAAATCAACTGTCAAAAATCGATTGCCAGGAAGTCTGTACACATACATTGATAGGAGTCTTCTTCTTCTTCTTCTTCCGCTTCCTTTTCCTTAACTCCACATTCTTAGACATTCTTAACAGTTTTTGCATCCAAACTAAAACATCTACATTTCAAAGCCAAAGCGATCTCCAGCTTTTCAGCACCCTTTCAGAGAAAAAGCTCATACCAACACGCCTGAAGAGCCCATGTCACATGACCATTCATGTACACTGGGTCTGCCACAACAAACCAATGAAACAGCACATCTGGCGACCCATCACATTGCGCAAGCTGCGGGTTGGTTCAGTGGCGTGATGAGTGACATGGAGAAGCAACACTGGAGCTCCATGTTTGGCCAATAACAAGACCAATTGTTCAAATAATAGTAGTGATAATATAATGCAGAATTTAACCCGCACAGCAGCCGCTAACATAAACAACCTGTAATTCCGTGATGAAGTAGCCACGGATAGTCGAGGCTGCAGGGGGGAATTTTGCCGGAAAAGGGTCAGGTGATGCAGGCGTGGCGAATCAGGGGAAGGACACGTCGTGACTGATGAGCCCCGATGAGGAAGCAAGCGACGGTGGTTTTAAAAGTGTCTGTTTCCTGACGTTCAGAAAACGACACAATCCAACAAAAAGGGGGACAAAAGCAGCGTCTCAGTTTTAGACAAAAATTTATTTGTGTAGCCTGATGGTGACCATGGTGACCATGACACCAGCTAAACAACAGCATGTTAGGAATGTCAACATGCTAACATTAGCAATTCTGCTAAAGGCGTCTCCGCACCCAAGCACAAGTTCAGAAAGGCCTCCTCCATTTTGGAGCGGGCAGAGTGGATGGAAACCACAGCTGATCAAGCTCGGGCAGGACTCTCTGCCCAGCGTGTTGTAATAGAGGCGAGAGACTTAACCACGCGACGAGCTCATGCAGATGTGTTCAAAGTGAGTGGGCACCATGATGGATTGACACTTCCAAACCCAGTCAGAAACGCTCAGTGAACCGCCCACGGCGAGCGTCCTGCAAGTACCAACAGCACAACTCCAGACTGCACGAACGTCACGCGATGACAATGCACCGACTTTCAGGTCTATTTTGGTCTTAAGCATCGAAACAGGTGAAGATGGGTGGGTACAGGCGAGTAGGTGGGCAGCTAGGCAACCGCAAAGCCCTCTAGGCTGAGCCGTGTTTCCAATGCCAGGAGAGCTACATGTGTGTGACTGAAGAATACACCCCGCAGTTTGAAAAGGCCAGGATGACAGACGAGGTGGGGGTGGACCAAAGTACTTGTGTATTAAGCCTTTGTGTTGTGTGAGCGTGTAACACCACCTGGGTGTGCTACGTTTCACTAGCCAGCCACTTAAGAGGACACACCTGGTGGGAGCAGCTATTCAACATGTGTCCAAAAAAAAAGAAGTCAAGAGTCTCAATTAAGTTATTACCATTTTCTCTTCTTGTTATTCCCTGTTGCTTAGTGATCCGTCAAACTGGAAATAATTCAGAAATGAGGCTTCGTTTGAGGCTCCGAGCTCGATGACGGATTAAACTGGTTTCTGAGGACGGCGCTTGTAGAGAGATGGTGAAGCTTCATACTTAGAGATGCTTCAAACACAACTTTGGCTCAATTACAGACATAAAATAACATAGCAGTTACTGCAGCATTCAAATAATTCCCAAAACAAAGCAAAACTACAACCAATACCACAAAGTTGTGTAACTCTTAAACTAAAAAGATTTAAATATTAATACAACAGTGCATTAGTATGAAGGTCTTTTTGTGTCTTTTTATGCACGCAAAAAAACTGTTTTGAAAGCAAATTTCTTGCACCTCAATCAAAAATCAAGTTTGTAAGTAAAAGTAAAAAACATTTTTGTTAGTTTTGGTCACAGAATTAAAAACTTTGCTTTTAAATCAGAAACACTTTGCTTTCAAGTCCAAAACCTTATTGAACCATATTTAATTCCTGGTTGTGTAATTGCATCATCACCAGATCTCTGCCATACATCCGACCACATTTCTCCCTCAATGTTTTTATTTAAATTGGTATTTTGTTTTATTTAGTCGAGTGTTTCTCAGTGAAATGCAGCTTTAAGATTTACCAAACACATTTCATTCTTCGTAAAACATTTGTAAAGCTGATTGTTTTAAATAAATATTTTGAAGCCTTCATAGTTTAAATCTTCGTCCGCTTGCTTGCAGTTCTCTTCTTAATCCATCATTTCTGACGTAAAATCATGTCTCCTACAACTTTTGATCAGAACGGAGGCTCGTGTTAATCAACTTTTTACTACAAATGTTCAGGCCCTGATGTCTCCACAGTAGGAGATAAACAATATGCACATCCACATCGAGTGACTTACAGGATCATCAAACTAACGCCTGTGGCTTCAGTTACATAATCGCATCAGCTACTAGTTGTGAGTCTGGTTGCATAAAGCCGCAGAAATATTGTGCGTGTAGACCTGAGCAGCCATTAATGAACATTGAGACGGTTATATGCAGTTTCATACGTGGCGTCTATTAATTTTTTTATCTGTTAAACTTCAATTTGACTATGAAGAGCATCTATCTGTGACACTAAAACATTGTTAAAGTAGAAAAGTGTTTTTTTCTATTTACACAAATGAAATCTTTCCAGATTCTTGCAGCTCTTAATTTCTCTGACGTAGCTTGCTGATTAATTGTTCACATGGATAACGGTTGCAGAGATTTCAACATTAATCCTCCACCTTCTCCCCTTTCATGCCTGGACAGCTGCTTTTTCTTTTGAGGAGAGGAGGAAAGAGTTTCGGTGTGATGAGCACTCAGTCACACCTTCTTTTCTTTTTCTTTTTTTTTTTTTGCTTCTTGCTGCTGAGTAATGGGAGGAGGAGTTGGAAGAGGAGGAGGAGGAGGAGAGGGCAGAAAAAGAGATGTAGCCTTGAGCAAAGCATGCCTCACTGAGATAGCTGACAGTCTCCGCCCCCCTCGTCTTCTTTCTCTCGCCTATCTCGCTGCTGTAATTGCGAGCAGCGATGTGCTCGCCGTGTGTTTTTGTTGAGCCGCTGCCTGGAAACAGATGTAACGCCCAGAAAGCTGCCTGCCAGCTTCCTGTCACAGCTAATGGGGGGAAACTTAAAAAGATACTGAAGCGAAATTAGAAGAGCTCTTCTTTATTATGTGGTTCGTACTTGTCAACTCTGACTCTTAACGCGATTACACACCATAAAAAACGTGTGGAATTTAAAAACATTCCCTGCTGCAGTAACAAGAGCCCATGAAGCTCAGCTCACTTACGTTTGTTGTCATTGTGTTTATATTTTCATTCTTTAATAACAATCATGCTTTTCTTGGGTTTGTTTCCTTTGGTATTTCTGATTGTTTTGCATTTTCTGTTCACTATTTTTGTCCCCACCTTTCTTTCACCTCCCGGTCCCGCCCATTTATTCCTCATCGTTATTCCCTAAAAAACTCAAATATGGGCATAAAAAAGGGGAATGATCTTAGATCCAATTGTGGCACTCCAGTTTGGAAAATGTATGCGCCAGCCTTGTCCTTGGACCAGCGGCTGTGATTCCCTGCTCCAATTCATCTCTCACTGGGGCTGGGTGGCCTCCAGGGTCTAAATCTGACTTGTCCATCAGTCACTTTTTCGTGCATGAGGCATCCGAGATGAATATCCTGAAAACCATTGCCATAATACCACAGCTGGTCACAGCCACTCTGTCATTGCTGCTGTTTTTAAAATGGGCCAGCAGGTATTCCTCTATGTGCTGAATGCATCCACAAGTGCTGAACACTGTTAATATTACCTGTCATGATATTAAAATAAAGCTTTATCTCATTATTTCTGGCTATAAATTACCCGAATTAAACTGCTATAACCCTCAAAGGCAATTCCCACTTGGAAGTTTTCAATAAGTTCAGAGACTGCTCCTGTTGCGCGTGAACGATGTGCAGCAGTGGGACGTGCACGTCGCAGCAGGAAGATACAACCCCAATGAGTACATGTTACAAATTTTGTCGCTTGATCATCATCAGTTACTGAGTCACGCACGTTTTCTTGAACGTTAGTCTGGCGCATCTGCCGATTTGTCCGTGAACATGACCGGCGGGTGCACATCTAAATTTGTGTCAATCACCAACGGAGTTCCTTGAAATGCTTCAGAAAGTCTACGGCAATGAAGCAATGAGCCTCCAGAGATGTTTTCAGTGGCATTGGCGTTTCCAAACGGGCAGAACTGGAAAAGGCTCCGAGGGTCAGACTGTCAACACGGAGTTCTACCAGGACCTTTTGAGATGTCTGAGGGACAAAAGAGTCACTGCAAATCACCTGAACTTTGGCGCCATGGCAACAGGGTTCTCCAACATGACGCCACTTCTGTTCGCCGGATTTGACTCCC
The DNA here is from genome assembly GCF_029030835.1 of Brachyistius frenatus. Taxonomy (NCBI): domain Eukaryota; kingdom Metazoa; phylum Chordata; class Actinopteri; family Embiotocidae; genus Brachyistius; species Brachyistius frenatus. The sequence goes on from NW_027210877.1 coordinate 188,938, forward strand.
TGCTCAGCTTTCTGTTCCTCAATCATTTCTCACAAACTTTGATGTGTGCTCTCTGCTCGAATTTCATGTGTGTAAAACATCGCGGACGAACCCCAACCACTGCTCACAAAAACATGCGTAACTCAGATGCTGATTTTGATCAAGCGCCAAAATGTGTTACAGTGATTATGTAACAATTAGGAAAGACCAACAACCAAGCGGCAACCGAATGTGACGTCACTCTTTGGTTTGTGAACTGCTGTCTATGGAGCCTTTTTGGAGCCAACCTCTAGTGGCTCTCGATGGTATTGCACTTTATGGCACTCATTTTTAAGAGCTGAAACTACATCCACTTATATATACAGCCTCCAGCCTGCAACTCACTTCCACCTACTCATCACAAAAGCACAACCGCTCGCATGTTCAAACTCAACTCAAACTCCAGGGTCCTTGCTAACACATTCAATAATCATACTTGCATATTTGCAGAACAAATTAGGGCAACTTTGAAATATTACAACCAGAATAAATCTGTCACTTGTGATGAAGTTTTAACGACTTTCCTGTCGAAACGTGTGCAATGCCTCCATTGTGATGTCACGGGAGCTTTCGGTGCGACTGGTCTGGAAGTTCAAAGACGCACTTGGCACCAAATCAATATGCAAAATCAAAGCAGAACCTGCAATTACCACAGAACTGACACAGCAGGTTTGTTTGGTGAAATATTTACTGTCAGAAAACACAACGATATTTGGCCTGAAACTTCCCCACGTTTGAAATTCTGCCAGATAGTAAGAAACCAATCAACATGAACTTTCACATCGGATCAAATACTGGCAGTAGGATTTGAACACTAAACATCCGCCACAAGTTATTTAAATAAATAAACAAAGGAAAACAGACTCCACCTGAGCCAAAGTCTCTATAATTGCATTCAGCGGAGAAATAACAACATGAACATGCAGGTCAAAGTGAAATCGGAGAGCTTTTCCTACTTGGTTCACATTACTGCCAACATTTAGGTTTCAAAACACGGGAGGTTTTATTGTGTGTGTGTGTGTGTGTGTGTGTGGGAGGGGGGGGGGGTCGTACAGAGTTTACACTGCCTAATGTCAAATGGTGTCAGCCCTCTAAATCTGCTTCTCTCCCACTGAGCTCACATACACGGAGTTTTACAACAGAGGAACTCCTAATGAAGAACTTTGTGTGTTTTTGTTGTATGACAGCAGCATAAGTATGAAACTGTGATAAAATGTGAACTATTAAGACAACATGTTAACTAAAAATCCCTTCCAAGCTGCTGGAAGAAATTTTAATAAAATACTAAAATAGATATACAATGAAGTAAAACCAGTTAAAATGTATGAATAAATAGACAACTGAATAAACGCAAAAAAAATAAATAGGGTTCGATGAAAGGCCAGACTAAACAGGACTACTTTTAAAATGATCAACACTTCCTGCGGGCCTCGGGCCTTCAGTAGGACCCGTTACCGAGATGTACAACACATGTACGTAGGATAAAACATCTCACACTTATGTACAGCTGGACTTCTGTGAACCTGTTTAACTTATAAATCCAGATTTAATTTGCCTCCTCTGGATGAAGCTCTTCCTGGTTTCCTCTTTTCTCACGCTGCTTAGTTCAAAGACCTGGAGACGACCGCGGCGGTGCCACCGTTGGGGAACGCTCGATGGGAACGCCGTGAACTTTCCTCCCAGGAACCAGTGTCATGTTGGGATCTGTGACTATTGTTCCCAGAAGGAAGGAAGGAAGGAAGGGAAGGAAGAAAGGAAGCAGGCAACCTTAGAGGGGAGCGTTGGTACGACAGCTGGCTCTGGTGACTGGAAAAGGCAGAGCGAAGAGCGAGAGCAGCGATGGAGGCTGCCGGGGTTCACGTCGTCCAAAGAACGGCACCGCTACAGCACAAAGGTGTCAGGGATGAGATGTAAAACACCTTCACCATGTTTGAACCTCCACATGGAGGGGGGTGGAGCCAAAACCAATAACTGCCGACTCCGGTGTCGTCCACATACCCGTCGCTCATCCGCAGCTGAGGGGTTAAAAGCCGGTTGGCACGGCGACTGGCTGAGACAACACGGAGGACTGGAGGCTCGCCGGCACAGCGAGTGGGAACGCCAGCCAAACGTCTCCTCTCCGGGAAAACAGTCGAGCGGCAGCACGGTGGCATTAAAAAAAAAGACTCCTTCAACTGACAGTCGAGAGAAAAGGTAGCGGAAATAAATCTGTCAATGTTGAGGGAGGAAAAAGGGGTGAAACCTAAAACCGACATCAATCAAATCTGTTTCTACTCACCTGATTTATTAAAAGAGCTGTTTGTAATTTGTTAGCATCAAATGAGTTTGTTTCCCTTATTAATCCGATGAAACTGTTTCACCACCTTCACTTTTAAGCTGATAACGTGCTCATTATAGGGGAGAACCAGTCACACTGTATCTGGTTGTTTTCAGGACAATCTATTTGAAGGGAGAAAACTATCCTAGCCTTTATATCAAGGAACACAAAATGTTCGTCTTCTGGAATAGTTTGGTTTTTACATGTATCTCACCATAAAATATTGCCCCTGGAGATATTGGTTCATAGTTGTTTAGAGGAGATTGTCTACAATCTGGAAATATCTGAACCTTGATTGTGGGACACTGAATGACTCAGCAATTTGAAAAAAGTAGGTACCGAGTGCCTGATGGGGATTTCATTAAAATCAACATATTTTCAAACCTCATCAACACAGGAGGAGAAGGAGGGGAGGGGAGGGGGGAAGGAGGAGGCGGGGAGGAAGGAGGATGAGGAGGGAAGGGAGGAGGAGGAGGAGAATGGGAGGGAGGAGGAGGAGGAGGAGGATGGAAGGTAGGAGGAGGAGGAGAATGGGAGGGAGGAGGAGGGAAGGGAGGAGGAGGAGGACGGGGAGGAGGAGGAGAATGGGAGGGAGGAGGAGAGGAAGGGAGGTGAGGAGGTCCCCTCGCGCCCCCGTGGAAAGTGAAAATGAATGCGTGATGAGATGTACTTTTAACTTTTTGAGTTCCATTGGAAGATAATACAGCAGGACTACTATTATTTTATTTTATAATATAATAATAATAATATATATATATATATATATATATATATATATATATATATATATATATATATACTATTATTTTGTACATTAAAACATAGGAGCCGGAGCTCAACTGTTGCATCATCTTCAGACTGCGAAGGAATGAAAGACAACACGATGACTCGCCACCTCTCGACTGTTTTTCTTGTCGCTGAAAGTGATGTCTGCAGAAGGAAAATCCCTCGACTGACTGATGTCACGAAGCAAGCTGCAAAAACACTGGGAAAAGGGTGACCCAAATCCAGTCACGGGCAAGGTCATACAAGGACACGAGACCAGAGGGTTCGAGCATTGCCCAAATTCAATAGAGCATTAAGCAGTGTTGTCAACAGAGGAAAAAAACACGCAAAACACAGCTAGTGCGCTTGATACGAGTACTGCGTTTGTTTTCACGCACAGTACATCTCCCAGCTGGAACCACTTTACTCTATATAATGCTACATAACATAATGATGTTCAACACCTCTGGAAACAGCGCTAATAAAGCTAATTAATAAACTGAGACCGGATCGATCGGCGCTGATGTCACCGGTTAGTCAACTGACACTTTGAAGCGTTGAGTTCGGTTGAAGGAATGAGAGCCTGAGGACACTATGCCCCGCCCACCTACATCGGTAACCTGACTTCACCCCAGACATGTCAATCAAACCAGACACGCCCCCCAAACATACCTCTCTTGGAGCCCTAATATCGAATGAAAGATGGGTTTATTTTCAGATGAATCACAGTAACACTGATCAGAAGGAGCGAGTCTCGCAAAAGACACTATAATAACTTGTGGGAAAATTTTAATAACTTTGTTTTTCCTTGGATAAGTTGAATGGGAGTCTATGGAGCTGGATGTTGTTTTGGAGCCAACCTCTAGTGGCCCTCGGTGGTATTGCACTTTAAAGGCACTTCCGCATTGACTTCACTTTTCAGACCCGGAAGATACGTCCACTTTTATAAACAGTTTATACACTGAATATATATTGTATATCTATATTGTCACAGTCTCAAAAAGACAAAAATTATTATCTTATTTTTAAAATCTCACATACACTTACAGTTTGTAGGATGGTTATTTCCATTAATCTGTTATTTTCTTGATTAATCCATTTGCCGTTTGATCTTTGAAACGTCAGAAAATGGTGAAAGATGTCAACCAGTGTTTCTAAGAACCGAAGATGCAGCTTAAAGTTTCCTGTTTTGTCCAGACCAACCGACCACAAACAAAATATTCAGTTTATTTTCATGGAGGACAAAGGAACTCAAAAATATTCACATTTCAGAAGCTGCAATCACAGAAATTTAGCATTTCTTTAATTAAAAATACTATTAATTTAATATTAATTAGGGATGGGCATTTCAAGCAAAAGTACTATTCAATATATGCACGTAACTATTCGATTATTAATCACATTATAATAATTATTATATATATATATATATATATATATATATATATATATATATATATATATATATATATATATATATATATAGGCGGAAATAAGGAAAACCAATAGTCTCACATACTAATTGATATATTATATTATAACAACTTGTCTAAAATCATGTCCCATCCCTATTATTAATGAAGTTGGTGATTAATTGATTGATCGTTGCAGCTCTCGTGTTTATAATAACTGCTGCTTGCGGTCCATCTTAAACTGCACGTGTTCATGAGGCAGCTCTCATTTGCATCTAAATGTAGCATGTTGAGCACAAGTTATACTCTGAATACTCAGAAATACAATCTTTGTGCTAAATTGGCACCGAACAGCTAAACGTTCCAAGAAAATGTCCAGGAAAACAAGAAAAAAAAGGAAAGGGACTATTTTTTGTCCTTCTTACCGTGCCGCTCACTCGGACGTCGTAAAGCCGGCCCCAGTCGTCTTCGTGGCTGTCCACCATCATCATGCTGTCGTCCTCCTCCAGGAACCACTCGGCCTGCAGGTCCACCTTCACCTCCTCCCCCATTGAGTGCATCCCTACAGCGGGGAACAGCCCCTCCGCCGACACTGGGACCTCCACCGAACCCACCTGCACCAGGAGGAGTGGTGGAATGAAGCAGCGAGTGAACCGACAGAAAGAAAGACGACACTTCCGCTTGGCCCGTTTTCAAATACGCATGTCATTAAAGACGAAAACAACACCGACCTCTTTGCCGTTTTTGGTGAAAAAGACCGTCGTGAAACCCGCTTCTATGTTTTCCGAGTGTATTCCACAGCCGATGCGGTCACCACGAGCACATTTAGGCCCAAACTGCTGCCCCACCGGGTTCCCATTGTACAACCTGAACAAGAAAGAAGAGATGTTTTACACTGCCGATGATTTTCTATTGAAGCGTTGACAATATGACAGCTAAAGCTATATTCATACTTGTGCTTATCATGGCAGCAAAACCAACCTACACTGGCTTCACTCCTCACAAATATAAATCCACATTTTGTTCTTTAAGTAACGTGAAGGAAACATATATCGGGTTCAAAGAAGACATATACAAGCAATTTGTTCATGCAATTAATACATCAATGTATTTGTTTGAACTGTGATGAGCACTTTCACACAGAACATGAATATTGCTGGTGAAAAAGCAATGTTTTTTGGGGGGTTTTTTTGGGAGGGGGGTGTTCAAAAGGAGCTTGATGTTTCTGAGCTTTTGTACCACGAAAAAAAGAATCAACCAATCACATGATGCGTTTCAGGTGTCGTGACATCGCGAGTTTTCGTTGTGGAGAATTTTCATGCACATGCTGCACTTGAAGCTCACATGCAGACAGAACAGCTTTTTACATGTTGGCCAGCGCAACCTGAAAAATCAGGTCTGAACCAAATATATTCTCAAACAGCACTTCTTCTCTGTCCGTCCATCTGTCTGTCTGGCTGCTGTATCAGGACTGACTGATGTGCACTACGATACATCACATTAAAGCCTCTCTGTCAGTGTGTTTACCTCCTTCAGTGGAATATCGTAATACTTTAATAACAACTGTGCTGATTTGAAAGAGTTTTGTGTTGTTTGTTCATCATTCCTGCAGCATGTGAAGCCCTAAAGATTCAGAAATAAGAACATCTTTTCCCTTGTAAACCTTCTCTTGCCCCAGCTGTCGTTCTCCTCCAGAAAATGAGTAAAACCACGTAAACCAACTACATTAATTCAGTGTTAGCCAGACAACGAAAAACTTCCCATCATCTCACCAAAAGGAGATCAAGATATATGAAAGTGTGTAATCACAGATCAGTGTGGCCTGAAAATGTACGACACGTGTTTACCGTTGCAATTAATGTGTCGACAGGTGAAACCAGAAGGCAGTTGTGGGGCTGCTGTAAAAAAAAAATGCAGTATTTATGCTAGAAATCACTACTCCCTGCTTTCAATTTAAATTCAACATACAAGGTTTTGGTGAAAAAAAATCTATCTGAAGATGTCGGCTTGAGCTCTGATAAACTGTGATGTGCATTTTTCATTATTCAGTGATCAGTCAAAAACAAAAAAAAGACAAACAAATGAAATCATGGTTGGAAAACTGTAACCTGAAGCCCCACAAATAAAACAGCGTTCAGGGCAAAAGGGCCAAAAATTCTCTTCTTGTATTAAGTGCGTTTATATTGGTGAAAAAAGATTTTAAAAAAAAACATAAAAGGGAAAGCAGAAGAATGGCGGTTGGACTTACTTGCCGTTGTCGGCGTGGTAAGCTACGGAGTACGGCAGCCAGCCGGGCTGGTGGTCCAGACGGTAGAACTTAGGCACCAGGCCCACTGCAATGGTCCCCCTCACACCCGGGTCCACTATAGTCACCTACACACACACACACACACACACACACACACACACACACACACACACACACACACACACACACACACACACACACACACACACACACACACACACACACACACACACACACACACACACACACACACACACACCAAGTCACTTCAACTGTGGCAGCAGTTCAATTGTTACATTTAAATTCTGTTTACTTCTGTGGGAGAATTGAAAAAGCTACTTTTAAAACAACATTAATTTACAGCCGAGAACTAAAATAAAAAAACACAAGTTTTAAATTGACTTCACTGAGTTGCACTTTAATGGAAAAACGACTCAGGAAAAGAAGTAAATCTCTGCATTTCATAGACCTCAATCTGCCTGCACAGGTCTACAGCTGACTTTTATACCAATTTGTATTACCATGAATACAGTTTGCACTTACTGCAATGCTCCAGCACTACGGAAAACTCTTATTGGCTGGTCAGTTGGTTCATAAACCCCCAACAAATTAAAATTACCATCACAAAAGCATTTAAACATCAAGCTAATGACCCAGATTCTTTTCTCAGGAGAGTCAAACAGAGCTGAAACTGAGAAGATATATTGGATTTTATAGTCATTAGATGGCCAGAAACGCAAATTCAACTGGACGCCAATGGTGCTCCATTTTTGCAAGATGGAAAATTGCCACCAAAAGTGGACCGACGCAGCCTTCATCTTACTTGTGGGCATGTTTTTTTGATTGTTTATTGGGTTTAATTGGGGAATTACAACACTGAGACAATTATGACCGCAATCAAAACTACGACAATGTGGCAACCATTACGCTGCCTTCAGCAACCAACAGCTGATGGAGGCCGCTCGCATCAGAGAAGATCAGAAGGCCTCGTAGACATAGATGTATTCTTATAAGATTAGAACAGAGGAGTAAAGATGATTGGCAGTGAGCTTCTTTCAATACTATTAACACATAAAGGAAATCAACACGTCCGAAAATGTTTAAAGCGACTTCCAGTCAGCTGTCTTGAATTAAACGACGAGTCTGCTTTTGTTTGAAGTGAATTTGATGTCCATTCATTTGCAACTTCAGCTTTTCTTCTGCTGTGATGACAGTGTGGAAACTGTTCGCATTAAAGTTCGCTCAGCCACCCGAAAGAGGGGCGGGGCAATTTGCAAAAAGTGGGAGGGGCTAAATGCAGGGACAATAGAGTCACACAAAAAAAAAATCTAAATGAAGCGATAGAAACAGTTGGAGCAACTCGAACAAATGTCAAGGAGTTTAAGCCGAATTAAGCAGCAACCAGCAGTGACGTCACCCATTGGTTTGTGAACTGAAGTTATGAAGCCCCGAGGTTGGATTATGGCCGTCACCATCTTGCTATTTTGTAGCAGGAAGTGACCATATACGGATGAGCTGGGGAGGCGCCAGCGGTGGATCTGACTGATCTGATTGGAAACCCATGGACGATATGACCCGTCCGCCTATAGCGGAAACCTGACTGCACCACAGGCCTGTCAATCAAACAGACATGCCCCCAAAAACACTGCTTTTTGAACGGGAGTCTATGGAGCCGCAGGCTTTTTGGAGCCAACCACTAGTGGCCCTCAGTGGTATTGCAGTTTAAGACACTTCAGCCTAATTTTTCAGACCTGAAAGCTACATCCACTTTAATTTCAAGTCTATGAGCCCGAGCAAGAGCATTGCCTAAAACTCTGCAACGGTCATTTACCAACATGGCGTCACACTCCGCTCACTTTGGGGGAGGGGCTCACATATTCACCTATTACACCAGCTAGTGTCTGATATACAGTTCACTGATGACTTTGTTGGATTTAATTCAGTCCATGAAAGTCATTGTGTATTTGTATTGTATTTCGCATTAAAAGTAGTGTTCGAGGAAAGTTGGATTAACATGACGAAACTGTTTTCTGTTGTATTAAAATATGATACCGGCACATCTGTACAGCCTATTGGCCCGGTGGCAAAACATCTGCATCCCTTCCTCACCACAGACGGAACCAAAGCACGCAAGCTGAACCCAATCAGCTAAATCAGCTGGACGCTAACGCAGTCACCTGCAGGAGAACTGCCCTGTCCGGTAGGTTCTTTTATTAGTGACCTCTCCAAATCAATTCTCACTTCGTTTCCTCCTCCTCCCTCTTCATCCCGGACCCCCCCATCCTGGCTCCTGCTCGACGGCTATCAGCACGTCAAACCAAAAAAACTTCTTGGGTTTCACCTTACTGAAGGTTTTTGGCCTGAATTCTTTTCCAGTCTGGCCGTTGACGGGATAATACTCTGGAGCCTGCTTTGTTTAGAAGAAGTAAATTCACGGCCTTGGCACGTCACCACTTTCACATCGATGAAATGTCACAAGTGTCTGTGTGACACAACTAAAAGCTACAAAAACACGGCAGACGACTTTGATTAGGGAAAAGAGCAGGAATGTGCCGTGAAGTTATGAAGGTAGGTACTTGTTTTCATTTTAAGATAAATCTAATAAAACAAGAGGAATGCTGCAGACGTTCAGCCGGGCTCGAGGAGGAGATGATGAAGAGCGGGGGGGAAGTGCAGCGGAGGTGGAACAGATTCCTCATGAAAGCGGAACGGGGAGAAACAGGAGGATGGTGGTGACGCAGACGTCGACAGGAGCCCTGACCTTTATCAGAATAAATGCTCCCAAAATTAGTTTTTCAAGATATCTGGGAAACTGACAAGCGTGTGCGTCATGGAGAGAATAATGTAGCGTAAACCTCTGGGAAACGACCACGGGGGAAACCTATTACTTTAAATGTCAGAGAGATCTTTCGGCCCTTCTGAATGTGAATCTCATTTAAATACAAACCTTATTGTCTTGAAGGTTTCTCTTACTGGGAGAGAAAGAGAGAAGAGAGGATAAGATTTAAAAGAAATGTCACATAAGGCACGAATCTGGAAGAAACATATCTGCAACGTTGAGATATTTATCTAAAATAGTGTTTCTTATATTAACAAGAAAAAGTTTGAGAAGAATGGTAGAGGCAGATTATGTGGTTCTGTTTCGCTCTATTTGCAGCCCGGCAGAATTACGTCGGTTCGATGGGTATCGTATCGTATCGTATCATATCGTATCGTATCGTATCGTATCGTATCGTATCGAGCCTATCGTTTCCTCCTGAAGCCTAAAAACCATCCTGTAAAAGAAGCGCCTGCCTCACCTGCTGCCTCTGGACCGCGTCACCAAAACACTAGCTCATAAATAACACGCTACCGTTGCCTGAATTTATGATCCAACTCTTGCAACTTTTCCTGTGCTAAATCAGCAAGACACGTTTTCTTTTTACTGCGAGGACGGACCTTTCGCTAAATAAGTGTATAATACTTTCTCCGTCCTGCACCGTGTGTCAGACTAAATCTTTCACCCAGAGACTTCAGCAGTGTCACACCGCCGTCGTCCTCTTTCCTAACGCAGCATGGACATTTTTGAGGTTGTGGTTTCTTCACTGGTGAACTAGGGACTTGGTGGGGAGGGGAGATGTTCTCAAAAATTGCGATGTCATTTGCAACGTTTGAAGTGAGTTTTTTTGCGTAAAATTGAGGGAAATTTGAAAACACAATTGCAACTCAACGCAATTTGTATTTTATTTTTTAAGCACTACCTGATAAAGGAATAAATATATAATCACTTCTTTGATTATAATCATGCCGCACAATACTGACAGATATATTTTAGATATTGTGTTTTTTAATTTATTCATTCAAATTGATTTATTGGAAAACTATGGGGTTAAAAGTAAAAAAGAAAAATCATAAAAGTTAAGTATGTTTCCAGAACAGACAGTATGTGACTGAAATATAAAACCAACTACATCAAATGTCAAAATAAGAGCTTTAAATGCTGTTTGTAATCACTTCCATTGATAATAAGCGTTTAATTAGAAACTTTTATTATGAAGGCCACATTTCCTGCAAATCCAGTCACTTCCGGTTTCCTCCAAGAGGAGTTGTGTTTGGTGCTGAGAGAACAGCAGCAGAGCCTTTCTGACTGGAAACGAGTGTTGATAAGTTTAGTTTTAGCGGATTTAGTTTGAAAAGACTTACTTTATGCCCTTCACACTTTCAGCACAGTTTCTGTTGATGACATTTTTTCGCGGGAATATTGAACAAATTCAAGCTCCCTCAAATATTCCGGCGTTTGCTTGAATTTGCATTAATTGTTGCCGGATTGTATTATGAAGGGATCACGACTGGTAATGATGCACGAATAACTCCTTTAGAGATATCCTGGAGCGACTCTGACTCACAGCATCACCACTGTGCCTCACCTCAAAGTAGCAGTTTCCCTTTGACAGAGGATGACCAGCCACATAGCAACCCACTTCTTCAGAGTTCCCTTGGTAACTGAAGAGGAGAAATCACAGGTTAACAATCGGGGATTTCTGACAGGTCCGACTGCTTTACGCACAATCGGAAATGTCTCTCAGCTCACAGAAACCCAGGTTTTTCATATATATGACCTTTATTTAACCAGGTAGAATCAATTGAGAACCAATTCTCATTTACAATGATGACCTGTCATTTGATTTTGTTAGACCTGAAGTGCATGTTTTTGGATGATGGGAGGAAGCCGGAGAACCCGGAGAGAACCCACATTGGAAATACGTGCAGCACAAATGAGATATAATTGGACAAATATTAATAAATAACAATAGATGTAGAACTGCCACCGATTTAAAGCGATTTCAATACATTTGGGTAAAATCAGTCTATCCTGGATGGACCTAAAATCGTCAATCACCAACAGCTTGAAAGTCCTTTATAACAGGACGTGTCTCATATTTCGGGACAATGTTGGACCAGACATTTTCCTATGAATCGGTTCAAATCTGGAAGAAAACTTCAGTTCCTCTTTTCCACAACAACATGGGTTTTTAAGTTGTGGCTACAATTTAGTTTCGGTCATATCTGCTCGGTTTATTGATTTGACATGTAAATCTCAGAGAAAACTGCGGGTGAATCAAAAGAATATTATCCAATATTCCTGCATGTTCTTTCTTGCATCCCTCCATCACATATTGTTTGTGGATTTAGGGAGGATAGAAGAACACAAGCTGCAGTATATGTTCTAACATCACAGATAACAAACTCAGCTGAAACATAAAGGAGAAGTGGCTGACCTGAGCGTGTCGCCGTCCTTCTGCAACCTCATGTATCGTTCCTGCGCCGGCCGCCCATCCCCGATGTCTCGGATCCGACGCCTCAGATTCAGGAGGCATCTGTGGTGGAGTACGTTGATGTCGTCCATCTGACAGGAGAATTAAAGGGACGTTACTGTTACTCAGCAGCTCCTCTAACACACACCTCATATACATTAATTTATCTTGTCATTTAAAGGTGTGACCGTGATAAGGTCACCAATACTGTAATTTTACTATTTTTAGAGTGATACTTATTGCATAAAAAGTAAAGTGCTGAATACAAATTTTACACACTAAAAGGTCTAAAAATAATGAGACATTTGTTCAAAATGTTGTCGAGTTCTGTAGTTATATTTTCCAACAAAGTTCAAACCCAAAGACATTTTTTATCAGTTTTATTTAGAGCTTTAATGCTCTATTTTACACCATTTTTACTCTTATTATTATTTAGGTTGGTACATATTTATTTGTCAGAAACCATGCAAAGAATATATATTGTACCGCATTCAGCTACTATTATATGTCAATCTGCAGGTAGACACAAATATAATGATGTAATGCGTGCAGTTGGGGTGATAGATAAATATATAGCTAGATATCTAATACACCTTTGTAGGGATGCTGCGACAATCTGGTGGGGACAACTGTTGATGTTTCAAAATATTTACACTATAAGATTTTCAGTGAATAATTATCAGTAATGTGGATATAATGATTGACTGGTTAAAGGCAAACAATACGTTCAGAAAATGTCATCACTTTAATGTAATGCAGCTTTTATAACTAGGAAAAGACAACAGTTTTACCACATGAGGATATTACGACATGCAGAATCAGATGATATTTACTCTCATATTACAATATTGATCTAATATCAATAAATTCCAGCCCAGCATACAATTATAAAATAGAAATAAATAGAAAATATGTCTCAATAATCGCACACACTCGTTCCTAAACTATCACCTACTACACTGTTTATAAATAATATATTAATATTAGAATAAGAGGTGACAGGCGACTGGCGCACACTGATGACGTTCTAGTAAACAACAGTTATGATCACACTTGATCTGCAAACACTTAATTTTGTTTTACAGACATTGACTGAGCTGGAAACTGGCTGATTACTGATCTGAGTGTCGGCGGAGGGGCGTGTCGGTCGAGGGGGCGTGTCGCGCGGAGGGGCGTGTCGGTCGAGGGGGCGTGTCCCTGTTTACACGTGACCCGGTCAAGGTTCGCGAGCTGACGAGCCCCGTGCTAACGATAAAGCTGCTTTAAGTTGAGCTGCCGTTGACGTTCAGACAGTTAACTTCTGTTGACTGAAACGTCCCGAAGACTCGTGTTGACTGGACGACATGTTCAAATCACGACTTCCGCTCGTCCGTTGGTGACGAGGAAGTCCTTTTCATCGCGCGTTAGCATCGTTAGCGGCTAATGCGCTAGCTGGGTTCCCTGCTCAGCGGGAGGCTGCTCCCGACACGGAGAGAGCTGCCCGCTGCCTTACAGCTCTGTGTGGTCGCCTACCTGTTATCTGGCCGGCTAATGAGACAGAAAGCCACCGTTGTCCATCAGCTGTCCATCGCTCCGCACGGAAAACTTTATAAACTAAGAGTTCGGCGCTTCTCAGTGACGTCAGACCCCCGTTGATTAAGTAGCAAATCACAGCGAGGTTAGAAAAATGGTGAGAAGGCGTTCAGCCAATCACATCGTCCCGATGTGTGTCCATAAGAACCTTTATTCACCACGTTTAAAACCAATGAGCGCTTCACAACACACTTTGTGGAGCAGCTTGTTTCCCTGCAGCGAGTATCACATGACAAAACCCTATTAAATTAATAATAATAATAATAATAGTACAACCAAAGTTCAGAGTTAGCTCAGGAGGACAGTAGTCATCACATGGTGGGTTTGGACTCAGAGCCAGCTGGGATAGACCTGAACCTGTGAAGGGGGAAGAATCTGGAGGAGAAATGAATAATCCAGGGAAGTTGTGGAAAAGAACCCGTCGGTCTGGCAAGCACTTTGGAACATTTCTCCTGATGTGTAGAAATCCAGACCAGCGTTTGCTGCAGCTCGCCAGCTGATGGGAACACAAGGCGGCAGGTGATTTCTTGCCCTCCGCGCCAACATGAATCAGGACAACAGGGCGGCTGATGGCGGGGCCCCAATTCTGGCCTCACGTAGCCCTGAAAGTCCAGCCGGTACAGAACCGGTGGAGAATCAGAGCCAGGGACCCACTTTGTTCCTCAAATGTCTGAAGTCTCGTACCGTGCACACGCTGTGTTTTATAGGCAGTGAGATGTCGTCACTAATCAACATTGTAGCTCTGAAATCCTCTTTTTTTGTGGTGTATGTTCAGGGAGGTCTTCTTCTACACCAACTTTATGCCTTTATTTGCATCTTTTGCATTGATATTGGAGCAAAAGTCAAACACAAACTCAAAAGATTTTCTCACATAAAATAGCTGCCACCACAAATCTTTGCATTGGTAATAAATTAAGACAGGAAATACTCTCACAAAAGTCACGAACATGCTCACATAAAAGTGCAGATTTTACTGAGAATTTAAGGTTTAAACAAATTGCAAAGTTACTTTTTGCATCTTGTCTTGAAGAGAACGCGAATTATGTTTTATTTATATCCACTAAATAACCTGCACCCATCAGAATATTCCACAGAGGAGACATTGAGGAGAAAAGTGAAAAGATAAGTGGAGATCTTTTAAAGACGGCCGTGTAGAACGATCCCGGCTGGCTGAGTGGTTATTATTATTATTATTATTATTATTATTATTATTATTATTATTATTATTATTATTATTATTAGGGAACTGGACTCAGCTGGTCCATGTGCATTCCTGCAAAAGTGAATCCTCCCTCCTCCTCCTCCTCCTAATTATCCAGATGATTACTCTTCCAACTCAAACAGCTGGCGACCGACAGCCCTTCCACTAACGTTGAGAATGTTAGCTGCTGAAAAAGAAATCTCAGAAATTGACTTTAAAGGCTGGATTATGAATTCGAGACGTGAGCCGAGTTGATGCACATGCGTGGAGGATTCCTGTACTGACACGTACGTGCATCGCTGAATCTGTAAACTTTTGCCACAGAGAGCAGGACGGAGGTGAAGGACTCAGCTGTGCAGGATTAATGTTCAGGAAATATTCTCAGACACAGTTCAAGCAGGAGGAACAGCTGTAGCGAACAGCAGCACCAGGCGACATATACGTTTGTATTTTGTTGCCATGGCAAATATTGTTTCCAGAAAGGTCTGACATCGGAAGAAAGAAAGTGCAAACAGTGACTCCTGCTGCTGCCGGTTCATGTTGAAAGGAAGAAGTGGAGAAGGACCAGATGTGGGGTGGATGAGAGGAACGGGGGAGAGTTTGATAAATTCTGAAAGGAACATAATCCACCCCCCACTTGCTCTCCCTCTCCTCCCTCCCTCCCTCCCCCACCCCCCCTCTCTGAGTCCCAGCCCCTGAAGGTGTCATAACTGTGTGCTCTCTCTCTCTCTCTCTCTCTCTCTCTCTCTCTCTCTCTCTCTCTCTCTCTCTCTCTCACCGCCTTTCAGATCTTTAAAAGCTGGTGCTTTTGCTGTCTCTCCCGATCTCCATTTGTCTCCTGTGGCTCTGCAGGGGGACTCCAGCAACCAGACGGGAAGCTTCTGTTAGAGAAGGAAAAAAAACAGGAGGAAGACCGAGAGAGAGAGAGAGAGAGAGAGAGAGAGAGAGAGATCCAGAAATAGCATCGGCCACATTTAACTGAAGGAGAGAGAGTGACAGTGGTTTGGAGAACCTGGACAGAAAAAGAAAAAAATGCCCATCCTTTCCAACTTAACAGCCGTTGTTTTGCTGCTGATCGCCCACTGCGGATCGTGGACCGGGGCGGACCGCCTGGGACCCTTCAAGGTCTGCCCCTCCTGCCGGGATCCGCTGGGGGCGGGTCGGCCCCCCAGGGATCACAGCGCCGCCGGCAGCACGTCGGTGCTGGCCCAGGGAGAGCCCTGCGGCGTGTACACG
>NW_027210877.1:207500-212500 GCF_029030835.1 Brachyistius frenatus
AAGATGAGGATGATGAGGAACATGAGGATATGTGAGGATGATGAGGAAGATGAGGATGTGTGTGTATCATTGGCGCTGCAGGTTTTGTGTGGACCACAAGGGGCTGAGAATAAAAAGTAAGACGTCTCCGAGCCTCTCTGAGAATCAGTTCTGCGCTATGATGACATTTCATTTTCTGTCTCTCTTTAATGTCACAGTGCCGCTCCTCCAAGGGCATGCAGCGTGGCCACTGCTGGTGCGTAGACGAGCTCGGCGCGGCCGTGCCCTCGCACGCCGGCGAGGACGGCGCTTTACCGTGCGACGGCGAGTGAGAAGGGATGGAGGTCCGTCCCTGTCGCTCCGAGGAGGAAGGAGGAGGAAGGAGGAAGCACAGGGAGAGAGGGGGTGGCTTTTAGCATCATGCTTAGACACTGCCTTTGGACGGGAGGTAGCAGGGATAAAACCACTTCCTATGGTGGGAGAGGGGGGGGGGACACCAGTTCATGTCCTCTGTAGACGCAAAGACAAACAACACTGTCACAGTGCAGCAGCAGCAATCACACATCTTGCCTGAATGTTCAACAGTTGCAGCAGCGTCGCTCACATTTAACGCTCCGTGGAACTGCCCCCACCCTCACCCCCCGCCCCACCCCACCCGCCCCCCGGCTCTTGTTTCCTGTATCGGTTCTTTTCCTCGTTAGGATAGCTGACACTGCCTGTGTTCGTTCTGATCTCAGTGGGCTGAATACTGTTACGCAGGTGACGCGACACAAAACAAAAAGAAGAGAACACGTGTCTCCCTCAGCGTCCTCTCTCCCTCTCGCTCCAAAGATACACTGATATCCACATTATTCACACAATAGTTCCTTTTCTATTAATTTATTTGATTTTTTTTTTTCCATCAAATACTGCTTGAATCTCACAGTATCTTATATTATATGTGTCAAAGTCAGAAAAAAAAAGTCATACGAATACTATCCTGGATGCTTCTGTTCATTTTTCTGGTGTTCTGACTGTTTATTAGTTGATTGTTTGTACATATGTTGGATTTTTTTGTTTTTTTTGTGGTCGACTGTGTGTTCAGAAGTGGCAGACAAAAAAAAAAAGCTTACGGCTGTTACCCTTTTCAGAAAAAGTTGTAAGGCATATTTTTATACACGTCAATATAATATTTTATATATGAATTGTTGGTTTATTTAATGAACTACAGTACAATGCCATGTATTTTTATATTGTCAGCAGTTTTCTTATTTAAAGACAGAGATTATTTTATTTCATGTTTGGGGGAAAAGTGTTTGTGCTTTAAAAAAAAAGGCACCTTCATGGCAAAACTCATCACATTCATCAGAGCTCTATTCAACTGCTGTACATCTTACGGTTATATCTCATCTTTTTAATTTCCATTTTTATTTATGTTTTTTTTTGTTTATTTGAGATTTTTTGAGAATGTCCATGTTACTATTATGTTTTATTTTTGGCACATCATAATTATATACAATTCTGATTTCAACACAGGAAAAAAAAAAACAGGTGATTAAAATTTGTTATTGTTATCGTATGTCTTTCCCGAGTCCTTGCAAAAGTCATGAAATTGTGTGCTATTAAAAAGTGTGATTAGAATTGATCTATTCCTGACCAATCTTGTTGTGCCAACGTGTGTGCCGTGATGAAAAGGTCCGTGCACAAGAGGACCTATAAGATTTGCAAATATGAAAATAAAACATAATGATAATAAAAATGGAGAAGAATAAAACATATATTAATATAACGACTTGTGTTGAGTGTGTTCCTTTTGTGAAATAATGTATGTCGTCAATTAGAGTATTTGTGTATAATTTTAATGATGCTGCTGTTGAGCAGTGGGAAGGAGGAAACACCACCAAGAACAGGATCTCCAGATCCACTAGTGGCTGTAGTTCCTGCTAGTACCACTAGAGGTCTCTAGATCCACCAAAGAGAATCTGTGAGGAACAGTGAGGATCGGTGAGGATCGGTGAGGAACGGTGAGGAACGGTGACGATCGTGAGGAACGGTGAAGAACGGTGAGGATCGGTGAGGAACGGTGAAGAACGGTGAGGATCGGTGAGGATCGGTGAGGAACGGTGAGGAACGGTGAGGATCGTGAGGAACGGTGAGGAACGGTGAGGATCGGTGAGGAACGGTGAAGAACGGTGAGGATCGGTGAAGAACGGTGAGGAACGGTGAGGAACGGTGAGGATCGGTGAGGATCGGTGAAGAACGGTGAGGAACGGTGAGGAACGGTGAGGATCGTGAGCAACGGTGAAGAACGGTGAGGATCGGTGAGGAACGGTGAAGAACGGTGAGGATCGGTGAGGATCGGTGAGGATCGTTGAGGAACAGTGAGGAACGGTGAGGATCGGTGAGGAACGGTGAAGATCAGTGAGGAACGGTGAGGAACGGTGAAGAACGGTGAGGAACAGTGAGAATCGTGAGGAATGGTGAGGAACGGTGAGGATTGTGAGGAACGGTAAAGAACGGTGAGGAACGGTGAGGAACGATGAGGAATGGTGAGGAACGGTGAGGATCGTTGAGGAACAGTGAGGATCGGTGAAGAACGGTGCGGAACGGTGAGGAACGGTGAAGAACGGTGAGGATCGGTGAGGATCGTGAGGAACGGTGAGGATCGGTTAGGATCGTGAGGAACGGTGAGGAACGGTGCGGAACGGTGAGGAACGGTGAAGAACGGTGAGGATCGGTGAGGATCGTGAGGAACGGTGAGGATCGGTTAGGATCGGTGAGGAACGGTGAGGATCGTTGAGGAACAGTGAGGAACGGTGAGGATCGGTGAGGAACGGTGAAGATCAGTGAGGAACGGTGAGGAACGGTGAAGAACGGTGAGGAACGGTGAGAATCGTGAGGAATGGTGAGGAACGGTGAGGATTGTGAGGAACGGTAAAGAACGGTGAGGAACGGTGAGGAACGATGAGGAATGGTGAGGAACGGTGAGGATCGTTGAGGAACAGTGAGGATCGGTGAAGAATGGTGCGGAACGGTGAGGAACGGTGAAGAACGGTGAGGATCGGTGAGGAACGGTGAGGATCGTGAAGAACGGTGAAGGACGATGAGGAACGGTGAGGATCGGTGAGGAACGGTGAAGAACGGTGAGGATCGGTAAAGAACAGTGAGGATTGTGAGAAACGGTGAGGATCGGTTAGGATCGGTGAGGAACAGTGAGGATCGGTGAAGAACGGTGAGGATCGGTGAGGATCGGTGAAGAACGGTGAGGAACGGTGAGGATCGGTGAAGAACGGTGAGGAACGGTGAGGATCGGTGAAGAACGGTGAGGATCGGTGAGGATCGGTGAAGAACGGTGAAGAACGGTGAGGAACGGTGAGGATCGGTGAGGATCGGTGAAGAACGGTGAGGAACGGTGAGGATCGGTGAAGATCGGTGAGGATCGGTGAGGATCGGTGAAGAACGGTGAGGAACGGTGAGGAACGGTGAGGATCGGTGAAGAACGGTGAGGAACGGTGAGGATCGGTGAAGAACGGTGAGGAACGGTGAGGATCGGTGAGGATCGGTGAAGAACGGTGAGGAACGGTGAGGAACGGTGAGGAACGGTGAGGTGAAGAACGGTGAGGAACGGTGAGGATCGGTGAAGAACGGTGAGGAACGGTGAGGATCGGTGAAGAACGGTGAGGAACGGTGAGGATCGGTGAAGAACGGTGAGGAACGGTGAGGATCGGTGAAGAACGGTGAGGAACGGTGAGGATCGGTGAGGATCGGTGAAGAACGGTGAGGAACGGTGAGGAACGGTGAGGAACGGTGAAGAACGGTGAGGAACGGTGAGGAACGGTGAGGATCGGTGAAGAACGGTGAGGAACGGTGAGGATCGGTGAAGAACGGTGAGGAACGGTGAGGATCGGTGAAGAACGGTGAGGAACGGTGAGGATCGGTGAAGAACGGTGAGGATCGGTGAAGAACGGTGAGGAACGGTGAGGATCGGTGAACAACGGTGAGGAACGGTGAGGATCGGTGAAGAATGGTGAGGATCGGTGAGGAACGGTGAGGATCGGTGAAGAACGGTGAGGATCGGTGAAGAACGGTGAGGAACGGTGAGGATCTGCAGTTGGCAGCAGTGAAACAATAATGACACATTAGAGCACATTAGAGTCAGGCTGCTTTGAAGCCATTAGTAGGCACATAAAGGATAATCATCCACTCAGGGACCAGATACATGCCTGTTTCCAAGGTAACAGCATAGAATATCCGATCCGTATAGACATTGCAGAGAATGACGGAGGGAACATGATCTCTGGTAGAATCACACCATGTGTATGTTGGAATCAGACCAATGACTCAGTTCTCGGGGTTTACGTTTTATTATTGATAGAAACTGTAAATTTTTATATATTTGCATAACACTTGGTCTTAAGCATCAGTTATACATTTTTTTATTGTAGTGATGTGTTCAGGGTGATCTAAGCTCTTAGCTATATATATATAGATAGATAGATAGATAGATAGATAGATAGATAGATAGATAGATAGATAGATAGATAGATAGATAGATAGATAGATAGATAGATAGATAGATAGATAGATAGATAGATAGATAGATAGATAGATAGATAGATAGATAGATAGATAGATAGATACTTTATTAATCCCACAAGGGGAAATTTAAATATGTTATGTTTACATTAGACGCAGGTGGAGTTTGAAGGATGTGGGTTGAATAAAAGATACTCTCAAGCTGATTTATGGGAAATATATGAATCCAGTGTTTTGTGATCTTATCGGACGAAAAGTCTCCACCTGTGCTGCACAGATTTATAATAGAGTTAAAGGAACAAACTGCTGTCGTGTCCCTTTAAAGACTAAACCAACACAGCCAAAGCACGACCAGCTGTTCCTGTAAGTACTGAGGAGCCTCCACAGCATTTTAACACCTTACTGCCCCCTACAGGTTAAATATGTAAATACGTCAAAATTGGAAATGCAAGGATGAGTGTTGCAAATGTACTTTTAATACATTTTTGAGAGCAAATTTATTTGAA